>NW_020954751.1:5789142-5798522 GCF_900497805.2 Vombatus ursinus | reverse complement strand
GAAAGAAAGAAAGAAAGAAAGAAAGAAAGAAAGAAAGAAAGAAAGAAAGGATGGATGAAAGGAAGGAAGGAAAGAAGGAAGAAAGAAAGAAAGAAAGGAAGGAATAAAAAGAAAGGAAGGAAGAAAGGAAAGAATAAGAAGAAAGGAAGGAAGGAAGAAAAACGGAAGGAAAGAAAGAAAGAAGGAAGGAAGGAAGAAAAAAGAAAACCATAATCATCACTGGGTAGTTAGTCATCTGCTGATGAACCTCCCTAAATATAACTAGGCCCTTAGGACAACAGCTGTACAAGTCCCTCACTGGGTTCATCCTTAAAGCTTTTCTAGCTTGTTAGAACCTGTGAGAACTTGTGCTCAGCTGGAATAGCCTTTGGGAACCCAGAGTCACCCCATGCCATGATGAGACATTGGAGGAGGACTTTGGTGGAAATCCATGTAAATGCTACCTAGAGGGGAAGGAGAGAAGGGGGCAGGGAGAAAAAAAGCCACTAATTCTTTGGTGAAACACACCAAGAAATGGAAGAATTACTGTTGTTTATAAAATGTGTTTTTAACGTGACAGACATACTTTTCAAAATCCTTTTCATTTTAATAATTATTATTACTATGACTTCAACCTACTTCAAGAATATCTATAAAGAGGAATGAATTTTGAGTTTGAGGACCTGGGTTCAAATCCCACCTCAGAGATTTCCTACCAGTATGACATTGGGCAAGACTCTTAATCTCTTTAGGCGCAATTTTCCATATCTGTAAAAGGTAAGTAGGGGGAGGGAAAGATTTGCACTAAATGTCCACTAAGGTCCCTTCTAGCACACAATCTCTGATCTAGGTTATCTCATCAGGGTGGTTATTTTCTCTAACTATATATATGCAGCTTCTATGGCTATGGTCATCAGTCTTTCTGAATTTCTCAGTCAGAACTAAAAAGCAACAATACATCAGACACCAACTGCTTAACCTTTCTGAACGCAGAGGCTGGACCTTAAGCAATTGACTTACAGTCTGTTACTGGGCCCATTGATCCCATCCAACTTAGTAGAACCTGTCAAAACTTCTGCTTTACTGTCGTAGCCTTGGAGAACCTAGAGTCAGCCCCATAGTACAATGAGAGGTCAAGGGAGGACTTTAATGAAAACAGTAATAATAGTAGTACAGAGATAGATAGATAGACATACATGCATATGTCTATCACATTCAAATATATATAGAGGTATACATGCAAACACCTATATACATATATACATACATGTATGTATGTATGTATGTATATATATATATAAATACCTAGATATATCTTTTTTTAAATGTCTCTCATATTCCTCCCTTCCCTACTATTACCACTATCACCACCTAATTCAGATTCTTGTTATTTCTCATCTTGAATGTTCAAATAGTCTCATCAGCTCCTGGTTCTACCTACTCCAATCCATGCTTCTCTCATCTGTCAGATATATTTTCTTGAAATTTCGATTGGATAGTAAGCTCCTTGAGGGTAGGTTCTAACTTTTGCCTCTTTTTGGATCTCCAGAACTTAGCGCAGTGTCTGGCACACAGTAGGCATGTCATAAATGTTTATTGATATATGCATATATTCATATATATATATACATCCATCCATACATGCATATATGTGTGTATACCTATACCTATATAAAAGTGTGTATAAGTGTTTTATGTATATATGTGTCACCAATAGTTTCTGAGTGACTTGCTTTCATTGTGATTTGAGATGGGAAGGCCAACAGAACCATGATAAAGGTAATTTCATAAGCTAAGTAAGGTTTCAAAATTGCTCCTTCATCATGTTACTGTTCAGTTGGAATTTGATTCTCAGTCAAAACACAAAATAAATCTACATGCTTGGGGGAGAGGTATTATCTGACATTTAAGATGTGCATTCATAAAAAGTCATATAAACAAGAGTCTCTCATTGGGCCCTTTGTAGCTACTACTTTGTTTACCCCTAAGACTAGGACACTATGTATCTGTCCCTAACCTTTACCTCTTACTCTGGACCCAGTAATTGAAAAAATATGACCATTGATTGCTTCTGCAAAGGGCCTTATGGCTCCATTAACTATCCGTGTTACTCTTCAGACCAAAACTCCTTTTTCTGACCACTACTCCTCTATATTTATTGAGTCCCGTATTAGAATGTAAGTTCCTTGACGGCAAGGACTGTCATTTCCTGTGTTTGTATTCTTACCATTTAGCACAGTATCTGGCACATAGTAAGGATTTAATAAATACTTTTCAGTTTGGCAAAAGGAATGAGGACAATCATATGAAAAGTGATTGAAAAAACTAGGAATTTTTATCCTTAGAAAGAAAAGAATTGGCTGATGTGGAATAGCTACCTTTAGATTTGAATAGCTTTCATATGGAAAAGAGGTTGTTCTGAATGGTCCCAATGGATCAAAGTGGCAGAGGTGGATTTTGGCTGGGTGTAAAAAGATACATCCTACTAATCCAAGCTGCCCAACATTGAAATAGGCTACGTTGGACTACAGATTTTCTAGCAGAGACTGAATGACCACTTGCCAGGGAAGTCATGTTCAGGTCATGTTGCTCTCTGAGGTCCTGTCCAACTTTAAGAACCAATAATTCTGTAGTCAAAATTGTGACAGAAGAAGCATGGAGAAGGAAGGAAAGAAGTCAACTTTATCTCCTCCCATAAGCCTAGTGAGAAATAAACTCATTTTTTTTCAAATCACACAAGTAAAATAGAGATTATGTCATCCCTAGAAGTGCAAAAGTTAATGCCAAAGATCCCAAACTGGAATTAATTTTCTTCCAGAAGTCCTTGACTAGGAGAACTGTCTGATTAAGCAACAAAATAACACTAATATTGGTTCTAGGCAAGAAGTAATTGCTGTCCATCTTCCATAGGCCATGGAAATCAAATGGAAGGAGTGAACTCTGAGTTCTCTCTCTACCTCACTCCTATATCCAATCTTCCCAGCCAATCGTTTCTGTGAAATGCCTCTCACATTCCTCCCTTCCTTACTAATACCACGACCACCCACCTAGTTCAGACTCATCATTTCTCATCTCAACTGTTGAAATAGTCTTATCATCTCTGGATTCTCCCTACTCCAATCTATGCTTTTCAGAGCTGTCACATAAAGTTTCTTAAAGCACAACACTGAATAAACAGCAAGCCTGCTGAACAATCTTCAGCTTCTCTCTATCCCATATTAAATCACACCCAAACTCCATAACTTGGATAGCACAGGTTCTGCATGGTTTCCTACTGGAGCTAGTTAAATTGGCTCACTGTTAATTTTTTCTGTGTGAACACTTATACCTCTGAAATAAATGAATCGTACAAATCCTGGTTTGATTTATTGTTTTCTTGATTAATTAGACTTAATAAAGAGATGGAGACAATGCATATTAAACTTAGAAGTATGCCATAAGTCCTTTTTTTTTCAGAGAGCTGGTTGTTAAACATTTACCAGCATGCCACTGAATGAGTCCCACATTTTTCAACATCTGGATGTACCTTCAGGGTGTACTCATTTCCTGTTATACATATTACCTTTGGCATTCAAATCCCTACAAAATATGGCTTCAACTTGCTTTTGCTATCCTATATTTTTTATCCCCTTGTTCATACTCTAGATTCCAGCCACTATGAGCTTCTGCTGTAATGTTTCACATCTTCATGCCTTTAGTCATGCTAATTTGATCCTGCTATCCCTCCCCCATCCCTGGAGTCAATTCCAATTCCTTTCACATTTCTCTACCTCTTGAAATGCCCTCCCTCCTTCCCAGATGAGCTCATGTTTGACTTGCTCTATGAGATCTCCCCTGGCTCTTCCCCAAAATTGTATACTCTGATTTCTCAGAACACTTTATTTGGATTTCTTTGCCAGTACGATATTTTGGTTTATATCAGAGATAGTAGTGTGCATGCATATGTGCCCCATTATACTGTAATTTTCATGAGGGCAGGGATTGTGCTTCAAGGATCTCAGTATCCCCTAACATAGCTTCTGTTATAGCAGATATTTAACAAATGTTGAATGAATGATGTTACTTTTGTTTACCATTGGGACTGGTGGTCAAACTGAATAGAACCCCTTCAGAATCAAAGATGGTGGTTTTTCAGGTCTCAGCTGAAGTAATTCTTGAAAAATTCATTTTCTGCTGACCTTTTATCACATAGTAGTGCCAGAGAATGCCATGTAGTTTGATTTAAATGAATTAATTCAAGGACTAGGAAACCTAAGTTAATAAAGACTCTACAATCCATAGGATCATAGAATCATAGACCTCGAGCTTCAAGGGCCCTGAGAGGCCATGTACTCCAAATCCTTCATTTTATAGATGAGGACACTGAAGTGTAGGGAGGTGAAGTGATTTGTCCAACATCTCAGTTATTCTGCTTCATGCCAGAGCTGGAAGGGACCTTAGAAATGTAGTCCAGAGATAAAACCCTTCATTTTACTGAAGAGGAAAGTAAGGCCCAGAGAGAATAGATGATTTGCCCAAAGTCGCATAGGTAGTAGGTAGCAAAGATAGGAAAAGAACCTAGGTCCCCTAGTTCTTACTGTCTTTTCAATAAGAGATGGAGGTAAGGAGGTTGCCTAAACCTTTAGTTGACCTGTGGACTAGAGTCAGGAAAAGGCTTCTTCGTGAGTTCAAATCTGGCCTCAGACACTTAACCAGCTGTGTGACTCTGGGCAAGTCACTTAACACTGTTTGCCTCAGTTTCCTTGTCTGTAAAATGATCTGGAGAAGGAAATGGCAAACCACTCTGGTATCTTTGCCAAGGAAACCCCAAATGGGACCACAAGAGTTAGATATAACTGAAAAACCACCAAACAACAAAAATTCATTCATTCATTTGTTGCAGCCCCATTCTATTTTCAAGAAGAAAAAGCAAACTACTTAATGACAAATAACAAAGTGGACTCATATGAGAAATTTGAAATAAAATATGTTTCATGTACAACTTAAGATCAGTACATAGTCACCTCAGTTGACTACACCTATATCTTCTCCACTTATATCCCCACTCTTCTTGAGGTTCAGACTGTTTATCCTGCGGCCTTATAAGTACCTAATTCACACATTATAGAAATGTTCAGTGATGCTCCTGACATTAAGAAACAGAAGGTAAGAAAGACAGCTCAGAAATTTCACAAAGATTTTCGTTATCAAAGAATGAAACAAAAAATAAATTTCTGAGTAATTCCCAGCTTACCAGAAGATTCTGCTTAAGTCAGTTATATGTATTATGTTCAAAGAGATGTGTTGGGCATTAGGTAGCTACTAGAATCAAATAAAATGCACTTCTTGACCTCAATGAGCTTTCAATGTAATATTCAATGTATGGAAATGTGATGTGGGGAAGAAGTAAGAGGGACTGGTCAACAAGGGCCCAGCTATTGAAGCATTAACAGATATTCTCTTTTTGTTTGCAGTCCAAATATGTGGAAAATTTTGGGAGCTGATTTCCAGCCAGGAGTAACTCAGGAGTTGAAACTGAGGAGGCAGATAAGTGGTGCAGTAGGTAGAGCACAGGACCTGGCATTAAGGAAGATGTTCAAATCCAGTCTTAGACACTTACTAGCTGTGTGACCCTGGGCAAAACATTTAACTCTTGTCTACCTCAGTTTCTTCAACTTTAAATAAGGCTGATAATAGCACCTACTTCCCAGGGTTGTCAAGAGGAACAAATGAAATAATAATTGGGAAGTGCTTAGCACAATGTCTACCATATAGTAAGCACTACACAGATGTTCAGTTGATTTTCAGTCATGTCCAACTTTACATGACTCCATTTGAGGTTTTCTTGACAAAGATACTGAAATGATTTGCTATTTTCTTCTCCAGCTCATTTTATAGATGAGGAAACTGAGGCAAACAGGGTTAAGTGCCTTGTCCAGGTTCACACAGCTAGTATGTGTCTGAGGCCAAATTTAAACTCAGGAAGATGAGCCTTCCTGACTCCAGATCAGACACTCCATTGTGCCACCTAACTGCTTATATAAATGTTAGTTGTTGTTGTTGCTTTTATTATTATTTTTAGTCTTCTCTTTGGCTGTAGAGCTTTAAGAACTAATGACTCAGTTGTGGTTAAGCAACAACTGAATGTGCATATAAAAGAGAGTTTCTCATTCTCTTTCCTCAGGGGATTCAGATTGGGAGGGCTACTTCTGATTCTAGATGGGGGAGGATTATCTGCCTGAATTCTATACCTAAATGGCATATGTATATGAGCACATGATGCTTCATATCCTTTTGTGTTAATACTCTTCTAAACTTAGATGAATCAGTTTTCCAAAATGGTAGACCCTAGACCTGCTAAGTCTAGAAGATTTACAAGTCCCATCAGCCATCAAAGATAGCAGCAGTGCTACTATCTTTGAGTGCTAGTGGCTAATGATAGAGGAAGTATCTATAGATAGAAGTGGAATGAAAGTCACATGTGAACGGTGATAACTTCAAGGAGTGAGCTAATTTATAGCGGCGAATCATGCCAAGGCATACTTAACAGAGGCATTAACCCTCAGCGACAAGTTGGATAGTCCTAAATACCATTGTACAAGTATAAACCCTCTCTTCCAAGGAAATCTGCATGTGGAATAAGAGAGAATGCTCCCAATTTGAAGGAAATATTTTGGAACAACTCTTCTTGTTACATCTCCTTAGGAAGTACATCTCTAAAACCTAATGATTTATAATGGGCTCAGGAGTTGTCCTACTAGAAACTCAGCCCCTAAGGATTATTTTCTGAACCTCTGATGAGAGTAGTGCTCAACAGTTGCTTTGAGTACCCCAATCCACAAGTGTAAGTCAAATATGACTGGGTGGAGGGGCCCCAGAAGGAGTGCTAAAGAAGGTAACAAAAGCAAATGGGATAAGAATAGTAATTTATCTATCTACATGTCAGAGAGAGACAGAGAGACACAGAGAGACAGAGAGACAAAAAGACAGAGAGAGAATACTATAAGAAAGGTGAAATGAGAGGAATAACTTCTTTGGAGATGAAATAAGAGATTTTATTAAGGAATTGGTTCCTGCATTGAATCTTTTAGAAGGGAAAATATTTCTAAAGGGGGGAATCTATTCTAGTCATGGTAGATGGTAGAAGACAGTAGGAAGGGGAAGGGGAAAATAGTCCAGTTTTGTTGCAATATAAAGTACATGAAAGAGAACAGAGAGAGATTTGACTGGAGAGGTAAGAGTAAAATTAAATTGTGAAAGCTTTGATGTCCAGAGAAGGAGTCCAGACTTTATTCTGGAGACAATGTGGAACAAATTAGAGTTTCTGAAGAGAACCAAGCAGTGCATTAGGAAGATGATTTGGAAAATCATATAGGTCATGAGTTGATCAGAGAGAGACTGGAGGTAGGAAGATTAGTTAAGAGCTTATTACCATTATACAAGAGGTAAATGGTAAGAACCTGATGTGAAATGTTCAATATGGGGGTGGAAAATAGGAGATGGATGCAAAAGACTGGTCTCCATAGAATGAACAAATCTTGGAAACTGGCTAGATGTTAAGAAGTGAAAAAGAAGAGGTTTCGAGTTTCCATGACTGGGAAGAGGGCAGCAACATCAATACATGCAGTGATGGTAGGAGAAGAGCGGGTTTTGAAGAAAAGATAGCAGACTATGGGATAGTAGATGCACTATTGCAAAGGCTATCTAATCAATGTCATCTTACAGAAAAGGAAAATGAAGACCAGAGTGGTTAATTGATGTGCTGAGGGTTACCCAAGAAAGCGGCAGAGCTCCACTTTAAACACAGACTCTCCTAGTTCAAAACTATCACTCTTTTCACTGTGCCAAAGTGCCCCTGCAACATTTTGGAAGTGTTGAGTTTGAGGTGTTAAGGACTGAGGCTGGAATGGACAGAGGCCAGTGTGTTTCAGTGAAAAAGACATTGGACTGGGAGCCAAATGACATGGATTCAAATCCTACCACTGACATCTTTCACCTGTTGGATCTTGTGCAAGTCACTTAACCTCATAGGTCCCAGTTTATTCAACGGCAAAAATGAGGAGTTTTTATTAGATGGCCTCTGATGTCATTTTTAGCTCTATATCTATTATCCTATGATATTTTGAATACTGTTACTTGAACCTCAACATAGTGAGGGTTTGATTTTCTTCAAAAGGAAAGTACTAATTATGAATTTGTTCAGTGATAAAGGGCAGCTAAGTGGCAAGTAGATAGAGTGACCAGCCTAGAGTCAGGAATATTCATTTTCCTGAGTTCAAATCTGGCCTCATACACTTACTAGATGTGTGACTCTGGGCAAGTCACTTAACCCTGTCTGCTTCAGTTCTTCATCTGGAAAATGAGCTGGAGAAGAAAATAGCAAACCACTCCAGTATCTTTGCTAAGAAAACTCCAAATGGGATCACAGAGAGTCAGACACAACTAAAACAACTCAACAACAATAATGGCAAAAGCAGTAATAAAACTTTGCACAGATTGAGGAGAATGGCAATAGATGAATGCCCTTTCTGAATCCCCGATTGTCAGGAGATGAATGACAGCTACTCAGAGCCAATCATAAGGTTTTTGAGTACCAATAAGGAAAGCCTGTCACATAGTTTATGTAGGTATGTGAAGCTCACCTGATTGGTGTCAGCATAATGAGAATTTGTCTTCATGCTATTTTGATAACACAGACATTAACTAGAAAGGAGAAACTAGCCTGAAGCCTGTTATATGTAGACAAATTCAATTACTCTGAGTTACCATTGCCTCTGTTCCTCTAGAAAAGGGAAGTTTCCATTTCTTATTTGTAAGTCATGTTCAACTATAAGTCAATTGTTTTCATCTCTTCACATAAGACTCCCTTTATGTCTCTTTAAAAAGATATGGGTTCTAGAGTATATCCTATGGAAACTTTTGAGATCTTCATAGATCTTCAATTCTCACTACTGCCACTCTGTGAATAGTGATATGTCAGATTTGTGAAGGCCTGTCTGTTAGATGTATGTCAGGAATGAATAATTGCCAAGTGTGATAGCACATCCCTATAATCCCTACTATTCAAGGAGACTGTGACTGGTAGATAGCTGGAACAAGGGAGTTCTGAAATGGAGTGTAGTTAACTCCAATCAATATGCACATTAGATCCAGCAGAAATATGGTAAACCCCTGAAGCGGTGAGGGCAGGCATCAGTCTGGCTAAGGAGGGGAAAACAGGTCCATGCTGGAAATGGAGCATGTCAAAGCTTGATGCTGATTATCAGCAGGGTTGGGCCTGTGAGCAGTCACTGAACTTCTAGCCTGAGGGAAAGAAAGAAAGAAAGAAAGAAAGAAAGAAAGAAAGAAAGAAAGAAAGAAAGAAAGAAAGAAAGAAAGAAAGAAAGAAAGAAAGAAAGAAAGAAAGAAAGAAAGAAAGAAAG
>NW_020954751.1:5787004-5789132 GCF_900497805.2 Vombatus ursinus | reverse complement strand
GAAGGAAGGAAGGAAGGAAGGAAGGAAGGAAGGAAGGAAGGAAGGAAAGAAAGAAGGAAGGAAAGAAGGAAGAGGAAGGAAAGAAGGAAGAAAGGAAAGAAGGAAGGAAAGAAGGAAGGAAAAAAGAAAAGAAGGGAGGGAGGGAAGAAAAAGAGAGAGAGAGTGAAGGAGAAATCAAAGAAAACCATGTAAATAAAAGAAACTAAATAATAGGAAAAATAAATGTTATATTTAATGCACTCATGTCTTTGATAAAACATAAAAAATAAAATTATGTATTAGATGGTAATATTCATTATTTAGTTTCATTTGAACATGAAGTCAATATACCTGTGTCCTCATCCCAATTTACTAACTAACTGCATGACCTCAGGCAAGTCACTTACTTTTGTCTGGGCATCATTTTTCCTACAAGCAAAATGAGAGGGTTAGATGAGCCATTCTTCTGGAATGTCTCTAACTGTAATTCTATTCATCCCATGACAGCATGATTTTCTATTTATAAATCATGAAATCTGCCAATTGGAGTAAAAACCAAAAGAAACAATACATCCTAAGTACAAATGTTGTACCTTGTTACTAACTCAACTGTGACCAAATCTTTTCATAAACATTAACTTGCCAACTTTCCCTTTGTGGCTACATTAAGACTTTTCACTGGTTTTAGCTCGCTATACTGTCATAGCTTAGCTTTATCTACTAGTCACAATTGAAGTATTAAAAATATTATTAGTGTCCTTTGACTCACTCAGAGAGCTTTAAATTTCTTTGACCAACCAATTATGAGGCTAAACATTTTTACCTTCTATAATGACTCTCAAATGACTTTTACATGAGAGAATGAACTTCAATGTTTCTGCTCCCGATTTTCTAAATCATTACCTTTAGGGCTATTCCTTCTGAATAAATGAAACAAATTGGCATTTAAAAGGATCCAAACCCTTCTGAATTTTTTTAAAGGAAATATAGGTTTAAATAGCTAAATAGATGAATTCACACCATTCCCACCATTTACCAGATTGGTCACAAGATGAAAGCAAGGTTCAGTAGATCATCATTCATTAAGTCATCCATTAATTTATCTATTATTTTACTAAATATTTATTAAGCACACAATATGTACAAAGTACTATAATGGCAGAATGGGATATATACAAGGGTGAATAAGATACTGTTCCTACCCTCAAAAACTCTACAGTTTAGTAAAGGAGATGAAACTACAAGGCATGATATGAATAAATATTTTCATATTTGGGGAAAAAAGTTCAAGCTCAAAAACACCTTTGAAATTATAGATTCACCAAGGGGAGAGGGTAATCATAGTTCTTAATAAGATTCAGCTTCATTAAAGACTATTCCTTCTTTCCCATCTTTCCAAACCCCACTACTCACTGAATGAGTTACACCTTGCTATTCAAAGTGACCTCATCAAAAGCACTCATATCATTTGTCTTTACAAGTGCTCTCTGCCTCCTTCAAAGACCATCTCAGTACAGCAAGACGCCGTTACATATTCCTCTAGTTGCAAATGCCTTTCCTTCTGAAATGAACTTCCAGGTACTCTGTATATATCTCATTTGTATCTAAATATTTGCATATTGTCATATAAATGTTCATGTCACATAGAAATGTGCTCTTTTAAGGCAGAGATCATTTTTTTAAACCTTTCTTTGTATCCCCAACACTTAGCACTATACTTAGCAACAGAAAATACTTAATATTTTTTGACTGCTTAATTGGTATGGAAGGTCCTGGGATATTTTCCTCTTCCACTGACCCTATTACTTTATAAATAACTGGGGAGAATAAAAAGTATTCATTTCTGAGGGATTGTATGATATTGGGTGGGGTTGGTGGAAACTAATAAAGAAAAAGAAGAGAGTCCAACAGAAGGGAGGAGCAGCTATCAAGGAGAGGGGATTAAAATTTTTTTCCCTTGTCCTTCACGGGGTAGCTAGCACTAAAAGGCAAGAAAATCCTAGAGATTTACTTTCTCTTTTTCTTTTTCTTTGAAACTGGTGGATCAGATGTGCTCTGGAGTTGGAAAAGACAATGAGGAGTGACTGGAATGAAAGAGAGAAAGAGAGAGAGAGAGAGAGAGAGAGAGAGAGAGAGAGAGAGAGAGAGA
>NW_020954751.1:5722188-5786994 GCF_900497805.2 Vombatus ursinus | reverse complement strand
GAGAGAGAGAGAGAGAGAGAGAGAGAGAGAGAGAGAGAGAGAGAGAGTCTACCCTCAATCCTTTTAACCAGCAAGGTCAGCAAGTCAGGCTGGAACTTGGGATGAAGGAAAAGTCTCATATTAAGGAACTCAGAATTTACATATATATTACAGAATCACAGAGTCAGAGAAGACTTCAGAAATCATCTAATTCAACTCACATTTGAGCTAGGTGGCTCAGTGGATAGAGCACTGGTCCTGGTCTCAGGAAGACCTGAGTTCAAATGTGACCTCAAATACTTACTAGCCTTGTGACCCTGGGCAAGTCATTTATCTTCTGTTTACCTTAATTCCCTGGAGAAGCAAATAGCAAACCACTCCAGTGTCTTTGTCAAGAAAACTCATGGACAGTATTGATATGATAATGGTCCACTGGCTCACAAAGAATTGGATATGACTGAATGACTGAACAATAACAACGAGCCACTTATAATAGTTAATGCTAAGATTCAAAGGATTTATTCACAATGGGGGAGGACTCTCCACCAATGCAATACCCACCCCTCTAAATTTAGTAAATGTGCTCTAGAAATGACTCAGGCTCCTAGTGAAGTGCCGTGTCCAAGGTCAAATAGCTAGAAGTTTTGAGAAGGAAATTTCAAAAAAGCTCTTTCTGACTCCAAGTCCAGAGTCTTATGTATTTTGCATCCTATGACATTAATTCAAAGGCTAAAAGATCAATCAATAGACAAATAAATACATGATTGGATGAACAAATACGTTAATAAATTATTAGATAGATAAATGAATGACCTTGAACAAATGAATGAATGAATGAGTGAATGAATGAGTGGCCATGTAGCCTTAATTTAAAGACCTCTAGTGAAAAGGAAAAGAAACATTCTTGGAACTAATATATGTTTAAAACAGGACCATTGTCTTACTTTCTTGCTCTATTTCTAATATAGCAAGTCTGCATATTTGCAAAAAATGATGGAGGTGATGCACTCTGACTTTCCAGAGAATACCATGCATCCTTTTTTTTTAGGGTGGTGACACCAGGAAATGAGAAATATTCTCTTCCTCCACCCCCACTATACATGGGTCCCACATGACATAAGACTGTATCTGACATAAGAACTATATTTCTAAGTGGTATTCCCTGAGGATACCTTCTCCTTTACACAACTGGATTTTAAACCAACTGTGATCTCTGCACACCCATTGCCAATGTGTTTTTCACCATCCCTAGAAGGCTGTGTGGATAAAAACAGGCAAAGGGAAAATCACTGACATAGCCAGCATGAATCAGAGTTGTCAAATATCATAAGTTTAAAACCTAATTGGACTGAATGCCATTCATCACCATCATCATCAATGTCATCATCTTAGATGACATTTGTATGGCCCTGCTTTACACTTTGCAAAGTTCTCTATAGACATTACCTCACACCATCCTTACAGCCTCGTTGAAAAGCCGGGAAAGATGGGTTGGATTTTAATCCCCGTTGGACAAATGAGGAAAGTGAGGCTCAAAAACATCACGTGACTTGACCAAAATCATACAGTTAGGGAATAGCCAAGCTGGGATGTCATCCAAATCCTCTGACTCCAAGCCCAGCACTCTTTTCATTATGCCCTGCTACCTCTTTTGCTGATCTTCCATGCTGGATGGAATCTGGGAAATATGCCAGCATCTTCCCAGAATAGCAATTTTTCATTTAAATTCTCCCTATGGCTCCTCTAAAGGCAGACCTTTTCTGTCATCCTGCTAACCTATGGAGTCTCCCTCCCTGCCCTTCTCTGTAGAAACAACACTCAGATTCACCCATAGCACAGCTCTTTTCCTCCTGGGATACCCTCTTTGGAGCCACCAAAGCTGCTGCTCTAAGAAATCTCATCCATCTACTGGAGATGGATCGCTCAAGACATATGAGAAGATGCTCTCTTCCTTGCCCATAGCTACCTTGATTTCCTTTATCTTCTGGCTATATGAAAAAATTAAGGAGGTTTGCAGTCAGGATGGCTCCATTGATTCAAAGAATAGTTGTTTCAGGCACAGAGAAAAGGGCAATTATGGGAGGGGGGAGGTGGAGAGACTAAGCCTCCTGTCACTGGATTCAGGAGCAAGTGAGCAAAGTGGTATTTCTTGAATCTTGATATTTTTACACACATAATACAGTCTGCTGGGATTAGGGAGTGTCTGTCTTGGAAGTTCGCCTGAAGTTTAAAGGACCAAAATAGCATTTGAGTTTGGAAAAGAAAAAAATAATTTAGACTGTTGCAAATATCAGGTTAATGTATACTTGACTCTGTGTGTGTGTGTGTGTGTGTGTGTGTGTGTGTGTGTTTTAAATTGACATAGGGCAATGAGATATATAGTGGAATGTGAAGCAGGAGACCTCCGTTCAAATCCAGTCTTTGTCATTAATTCACTATGTGATCTTGGGAAAAATCACTTCACCTTTCCAGACATTTATTTCCTCCTTTTAAAATAGGGGAGAAGCTAGATGACCTCAAAAGACCCTTTCAGCTCTCTCTATCCTTTTGCTTTTTCATCTTAATCTTCTATAGTCTAAGGTCCTTTACCAGTTCTAATACTCACTGTTCTAACATCCTGTGTCCCTTCTATTTCTAACACTTTGTTCTAAAACTCCTCCCAGCACTAATTTTTGTTGATTCTGAGAGATTATCCTTCAAGAACACCACATTCTAAGACTGTGTACTAGCTCCACAATTCAGATGGCTTTTAAAATGGAACACTGCTGTGATTTGGGAAACAACACAATGGCCAGCCCTCAGACAGAATCTCACAGAATCTCAGAGTTGGGAGTCTCAGAGGACATTGGGTCCAGTCCCTACCTGAACTGGAATTCTGTCCTTGGCATCACTGAAAAATATCCCTCTGACCTCCATCTGAAGACCCACCATGACCCAAAGAAAAATTCATTATCTCCTAAGGTAGCTTATTTTGCTTGGGGACAACTCTAATCTTTAAGTTTTTTTTTTTCCTTCCAGCAAGCCTAAATCTGCCTTTCTACAATTTCCATCCTTTACTCCTAGGGATGTCTTTGGGGGCCTAGCTGAATAAATTGAATTCAGGTTTCCATATAAGAGTCCTTCAGATACATAAAGACATATATCATGCCACTCACCTTACATTTTTTCTTCTTCAGGCTAAACACCTCCATGTCCTTCAACCAATCCTCATTTTCATAGACAGAATGCCATGGGAGTTTGTCTTTCACGCCATCTCAGCTTCCCTTCCCATACCATTATCCCCATTTTCAATTCTTACTCCTCATGGATGTAAAGACTTATCTCCTCCTGTCATTGCGACATCCCACTCAAGTCTGTCCTCCTTCATGTTTAGCACCCATGTTTCTTTCTCCCTACTCTACCTCCCAACCTGTCCAAACTTTCCTGTCCATCCTCTTACGTCTCTGGTCAATAATCCAATCCATAAATTCACATCATTATATTTGGGAATGATAATGGCTTAATGCATCATTTTTATTAAGGGATGTTTGAATTGAGGAATGGGGCCTTAGCCCATAAGGGCTGCCCCTTAAACTTGTACATTCAAAACACTGAGTATTCTACTACTACATGAGTTATCCTAACCATAAATCCATAGATATGTCCCAGCTATGAATGGGAAATGAATTGAGTCTAGAATAAATACTGTTTTCATGGGTTTGGTGATATTATGTGCCAATGTAGACAGACATACCTACACCATCTTTGGGACAGGAGCCACACCCCCACAAAAGGGATTGTAAATGGTGTACAGTATTTATTGCTTGATATCACCGAACCCTGAGGCCCAGATTACTGAAGTGATTCATCTAAATCTTCCCACATGTATGCTAGGAAACCATTCCATTTTCCCCAAGCTTCTAGAAAGGTGGAATGTTAGTGACTTTTATTTCATGCATAAACCTATAGGAAAAGTTTTATCACCAGATGTTTGTTCTTCTTGGCCTTCATAATAGTATGATGTAATAGAATAGCCTGATTTACCTACCTAAACAACTAAATGAACTGGGGATACTTAGTCTAGAGAAGAGGATGGGCTATAAGGGGAGTGGTATATGATAGCTGAAAAATCATTTAGAGCCTCTGAGCTTCTTTCCTGATCTAGAACTATGATCCTATATTAAGTGTCTTCAAACATTTGGGAATCTATCATATGGGAGAGAGACTAGATTGTTTCTGCTTGACTCCAGAGGGAAGAATGAGGAGAAAATGGGTGAAAGTTACACAAATGTAGATTTCAAGTCAGATTATTCAGTTCATGAATAATCCAAAGTCATCCAAATATAAACTTCCTAACAAATAGGCAATAATAGAAGATAACAAGCATTTATTAAATGCTTACTGTGTTCCAGGTAGGGGCAGTTAGGTGGCTCAGTGGATAGAGTTCTGGGTCTGGAGTCAATAAGACCTAAGTTCGAATTTGGGCCCAGGCCCTTACTAGCTATGGTGCACTTGACAAGTCACTTAATTTCTGTTTGCTTTAATCCATTGGAGAAGAAAATGACAAACCACTCCAGTATCTTTGCCAAGAAAACCCCAGAGCATTATGATCTATGGGGTCATGAAAAGTCAGACATGAGTGAATGACTCAACAATAACAACAATGTTCCAGGTATGTTGCTATGTTCTGGGAAATTAAGTAAAAACAAAACAAAAACAAAAACAAAACAAAACAAAACAAAAAATCAGTTCCTAGCTTCAAGAAGCTTATAGCTTATACTCTAAAGAGGGAAGACAACAGACAAAAGAAAGCTTAAAAGGGAGGTAGGGTGAAGTAACCATGTAGAGGCATGCTAGCTATGTCTGGAAAGGCAGGAGAGACTATATGGAAATAAAGGTTGACTTGCCTAGGCCCTTCTCCAAAATGGAGGCCCTTGAAGGAACTCACCAATGGAAGAGGGGGCCAGGTATGGTGAAGGGATGTTTCAAGGTGAGAAGACCATATGAATGAATAGGGATGTTACAGGGTGAGGAGGTCTTAGGTGCTGAGGGAAGTTCCAATGTGAGATTGCAGCTGAGTCTTGGTGGCAAAGCCTGGAAAGTCAGAACCAGAGCTAGGAAAAGAGCAGTCCAAAAGTGAATTGGACTTTACTTCATGAGGCAATCAATGATTTCCTCATCTCTAAATGTCTTCAAAGAGAAGATAGATGACCATTTGCTGATATCACTGAAAAGTTCCCTGATTTTGATGAGGGTTAGACTATTTTACTTCTTCAACTCTGAGAATCTATGATTCTATTATTAGAGAGGTGACAAACTTAGGAGGAATGGAGTTGGGCTCTTACTATGTAGGCCGTCTGCTCAAGGAACTATGCTACTAGAATGCAGATGTACCTAGAACCTTATAACTATAGCCTGGAATGCTGATCCATTTCTACCATTCCCTATTTCTCTTTTTTGCTTGACACATGGAATATGAACATGGATGATTTACCATCCCTGTAAAAATTCCACATTGTGTGTGTACTCTGTCATTTCCTATTGAAAACAGATTATCTTCTTATTTTGCTTAAGTTCTATTGCTGGAACAGGACTGGGATGGAAATTTAAACTTCAATTAGTCAATTACCCTGGAATATTACTTCTTTTGCTGACTGGCAACATTTGGAAAAAAATAAAAGTATTATCATCAGTTAATATGGGAAAGCTATCATCCTTATCATTCTACTAAAGCAGCATGATTAATAAGTCAGCAAAACAGACGTCATTAAACCATGAGTCAGCAGTAAGCAAAACCTGAGGGTGAGCCAGGTGTCAGGGAGAGCTTGAACATTTTATCCAAACCTGTCCTGATACATTGTTTTGTGCTATCAGGCTCTTAGACCAGGAGGGTGTGGGTGCTTAGAAACCCTATATCTCTATCAACATTGAATCTATAGTTCTCCTCCTAGACAACCATCAGTCGGGAAGCCTGAAAAATGCCAAGGTTCAAAGAACTAAGTAATAGTGAACTGTATGTCTGAAAAAGATGTTATTTCTGACGGTTTTCTATAATTGCATTTCTTTTTTTTTTCTCACAGAGAGCAGAAGGAGCCTTGAACTGAATAAATCATCTGTTAAAAGAACACCTATTTATCTGCATCCAGCAAGAGTTGGTGAACAGGAGGGAATGCAGACTGAACTCTACTCATTGCCACAAGAGAAAAATAACACATGTAAACAATTTCTTTATTCTTCTTAAGACTGGAACCCCTGGAGGAAAATGTCCAGATCTTTAGTATTCAGTGCTTTGTCTGAAATATTTGGAGTGACAGGACTAATGAAATGAATCAAACATTTAGAAATTCTGCATTAGGCTGGATGACTCTCTGCAAGCTTTCTAAGACCTAGAAAATATTTGTTATCTTGTTGCATTAAGTGAATATAGGTACCTTTCTTAGGATCATAGTTTTAGAACTGGAATGGACCTCAGAGGCCATCAGGTACAATCATCTCATTTTACAGATAAGAAAACTGAGTCACAGAGTGGTTAAGTGACTTGCCCAGAGTCACATAGGTAGATAGTATCTGAGGCGTGATTTGAACTTGGGTCTTCCTGACTCCAAGTGCTATACTCTGTCCACTATACTGTCTGCTTCAAAATAAACAAAGTTAAGCTCTCTAAGATGCCTGTAAAATTCCGAGTCTACAGTTAGATTTCTCAAATGCTGTCGTTCTTTCTCCTAAATTGTCTATGTCCCAATAAAAGTAACTCCCTAGTGAAATTTTAGTCGACATATATAGACTTCTCTAATTCCATCCTCAGAAACCAGATCTGCTTCTGAGACAAGAGAGCAGAGGGTTAGATGTCTGAATGTTCTGTACCTGTCTGAGCTGCCAACAAGGAAAAACATCTTAGAGAAGTCTCCCATGTCCATCGGTTAACAAACATTAATTAGGTGCTTACTATGTGCCAGGAACTGTGCTAAGGATACAAAGAAAGGCAAAAACATAGTCCCTGATCTCAAGGAGCTCACAGACTAAAGAGAGAGATTACATGCAAACAATTATGTTATTAATATGGGACATTCATATACTGTTGGTAAAGTTATGAACTGATCCGACCATTCTGGAGAACAATTTGGAACTATGCCCAAAGGGCTATCAAATTGTGCACACCCTTTGATCCAGCAATACCACTGCTAGGTCTATATCCCAAGACATAAAAAGGGAGTACTATTGTATTTTCTGTACAAAATTTGTACAAAAATACTTACAGCAGCTGTTTTGTGGTGGCTAAGAAATGGAAATCAAGAGGATGCCCATCAATTGGTAAAATGGCTAAACAAGCTGGGGTTTGATTGTGATGGAAAGTTATTTGCTATAAGAAATACAAGCAAGATGATTTCAGAAAAGCTTGGAAAGACTTACATGAGCTTTTTTCGCGTTCAGCCAGCCAAAATGCCAAAGGGGAAGAAGGCCAAGGGGAAGAAGGTGGCTCTGGCCCCTGCTGTAGTAAAGAAACAGGAGGCCAAGAAAGTGGTCAATCCTTTGTTTGAGAAGTGGCCAAAGAATTTTGGCATTGGTCAGGACATCTAGTCCAAAAGGGATCTTACTCGATTTGTCAAATGACCTCGGTACATCAGACTGCAGCGTCAAAGGTCTATCCTTTGTAAGCATTTGAAAGTGTCACCAGCAATTAACCAGTTCATCCAGGCTTTGGATGGTCAGACAGCTACTCAACTGCTTAAACTGTCTCACAAGTACAGACCTGAGACAAAGCAAGAAAAGAAGCAAAGGCTGCTGGCTCCAGCTGAACAACAAGCTTCTGGAAAAGGAGATGTCCCCACTAAGAGACCACCTGTCCTCAGAGCAGGTGTTAATACTGTTACTACCCTGGTAGAATACAAGAAAGCACAGTTGGTAGTGATTGCACATGATGTGGACCCCATTGAGCTAGTGGTCTTCCTACCTGCCTTGTGCCAAAAATGGGGGTTCCTTACTGTATTATCAAGGGTAAAGCCAGGCTGGGTCACTTAGTTCACAGAAAGATGTGCACAAGCATTGCCTTCACACAGGTTAACCCTGAAGATAAGGGAGCCTTGGCTAAGCTAGTAGAAGTCATCAAAACCAATTACAATGACAGATATGATGAGATCAGTCATCACTGGGGTGGCAATGTTCTGGGTTCAAAATCAGTGGCTTGTATTGCCAAGCTGGAAAAGGCAAAAGCTAAAGAACTTGCAACCAAATTGGGTTAAATGTATATTTGATTTTTCCCTACGTAAAAATAAAAATTTAAACAAAAAAAGAAAAAGACTTACATGAACTGATGCAAAGTGACATGAGCAAAACCAGGAGAACATTGTATATAGTAACAGCAATAGTGTACAATGAAGAAATGTGAATAACTTAGCTATTCTCAGCAATACAATGATCCAAAACAATTCTGAAGGATTCATGGTGAAGCATGCTATCTGCATCCAGAGAAAGAACTGATACTGTCTGAATACAAACTGAAGCATGCTATTTTTCTTTCATTTTCTTTCTTTCTTTCTCTCTTTCTTTCTTTCTTTCCTTCTTTTGAGTCTTCTTATACTAAATGATTAATATGGAAATGTTTTACATTATTGTGCATGTATAAACTATATCAGGTTACTTATCATCTCAGGGAGGGGAGAGGGAAAGGCAGGATAGAATTTGGAACTCAAAACTTTTAAAAATTGCAAAAAATTGTTTTAACATGTAATTAGTGGAAAAATAAAATATATAAAAACAGTCCATGACAACTCTCCTGGAATAGGGCAAACATTATTCATTCAAAGAACATTTATTAAACATCTACAATGTGCTAGGTGCTGAAGACACAAAGAAAAATTAAGTAGTTCTTGCTCTCAAGAAGCTTATATTCTATTGGGAAAAAAATTAAACAGAAAAATAATTTCTATTACATTACTTTAATACAGATAAAGTACCTGAGCAAGGCCAGAGTCCTCTAGAGCCGAAACAAGGGTAACTGTCCAGCTATAGCCTCACCAAAGGTCGCTTAGGTGCAAATTTTTACCTCCCCACAGTCCCAGCTTTAATCTTGGAGAAGCAGCTGTGGACCATCAGCTCTCGGGGCATTCTAGCAAAAGAAACAGCTGCTTTTCCCATAGCATCTGGCTTTTCTCAGCTCACTCTTTGTCTTCTCCCCCAGGATTCATAAAGGAAGTGTCTAGGATTCAAACAATCTTTAATGTATTGACAATAAATTGTATAGTCTCTCACCCTCTCATTGATTTTGGTCAGCTCTGAGGGAAAAAAATAAACTAACCTTTTAAAAAACATACTGCCCTCTCTAGTTGTCAAACAACCAAGGAAGCTTTGTTTGATGGTCACTAAGTGTTTTTGTAATAACATTGAATAGCATAAAGAATAAAAGTGAGCAACCAGGAAAACAATTTACTCAAATGCTTCTTGCTTAGAGTCACATTGTCAAGGGACAAAAATCCTCTTTTCTCTCATCTCCTCTTCCTACCGTAGAACAGAAAGGGAGGGGAAAGCAGAAAGTGAATATAGGACAGTTAAACATTAGTGGTTCCCTGGTTATGAGTGGAGTAGATGGAGATGGATGGCAGAGAGAGAGTCTATCTCATCAATCAGCATCTCTCTTCTTGATCTGAACATTTCTTTCCTTTGCATCTGATCAGTCAGCCCACCAAGCTCTTAATCTTCTCATAAAGCAAGCTTAAGGAACACTCTCCTGAGTTCCTACCAATCTCTCATTCTAGCATCATTGCCACTGACTCTTACTCTCAGGCAACATGCAGACTGCTCCCCTACCAAACTCACCCCACACACCTACATGAACATATCTGGCAATATGGATACCTCCCCTGGCCTTTTTTTAGAAGTCTGTTCAAGGTTATGATCATCCTCATCATCAACAACAATAAAAACAACAACAGCAACAACCACCAAAAAACCCATAAAACTAGGGGGAACCATGGGTAAAGTGTGCCTGGCTGACAGGCAGAGAGATACCTTAGTTTAGCAAATCTCCACAGTAATGACACAGGAAGGAAAGTTGGGCATAGCATTATACAAACTATTTCAAAGTAAAAGAAAGTATTTTTTGAGGGAAAGAAACACTAGGAATTTGGGGGATCAAGATCATCTTCCTATAGGAAGTAGACTATGAGTTGACCTTTGAAAAACTAGAGATTTTATAAGGTTAAGATGAGAATGAATCATGCTTCAGACATTGAAGAATGTGAGCTTTAAGGAGAGAAAAAAAAACTTGATAGATAAATGGATAGATAGATAGATAGATAGATAGATAGATAGATAGATAGGATAATTGAGTCTGTTAAATGATTTTTGTGTCAGGCACTGTACATAAGAGAAATCTTAATGGTGAGATCTTTAAGGGCAGGAATTGTCTTTTGCCTTTTTTTCTATCCCTAGCACTTAATGCAGTTCTTGGAACACAGTAAATATTTATTGACTGACTATTGACTGATATTTAATGTGGGCTTTGAGATATGGGGAAATTATAGAGGTGAAAAAGGGAAAAGAGGACACTTCATGCCTAAGGAAGAACTAGAGCAAAGGGATTTCAGATCGGAAATATCGGCCATGTCAGGGAGATACAGGCAGTCCAGCTTGACTGGACTATTGCTTATGCATCCAGAGATGGTATAAGTTCAACCTGGAAATATAAAGTTATACCAAACATTTTTTAGGAGGCAGAGAAGTCCTTAAAAATCAGGCTAGGGAGATCACAATTATGGAGGACTTTAAATGTCAGGTTGAGTTTGAAATTTACTCCATAGGCAATAAGACACCACTTGTTGAGAAGCAGAGTGATGTGGTCAGATCTGTGCATACGTTAAATTCATCTAGCAGCTACGTGAAAAATGGCTCAGAAGAGAAAGAGAGCAGAGGTGAGAATGCTTAATGATTAATGAATGCAGCAGTTCATGTGGGTGATCATGAGTCTTTTCCCATGCTGCAAAGAAAAAAAAAAGGAGAGAAGGGGAGTGAGCTCTAATATAATTTCTAAGATTTTATATATCTAATGCTTTAAGATTCCATGATTTTAACCAGTATTTTTCTTTAAAGACTTTTTTTCCAGAGCAGCTAGGTGGCACAGTGGATAGAGCACTGGCCCTAGAGTCAGGAGGACTTGAGTTCAAATTTGACCTCAGACACTTAACACTTATTAGCTATGTGACCCTGGGCTAGTCACTTAACCAAGGTGGAGGTGGGGAGGACCTATTTGTACAAAAATATTTACAGTATTTTTGTGGCGGCAAAATCTTGGAAATGAGGGATGTTCATCAATTGGACAATAGCTTAACAATTTGTGGTATATGATTGTGATGGAATACTATGTTGCTATAAGAAATGACAAGATGTTTAAAGAAAAAACCTTGAAAAATGTATATGAATTGATGCAAAGTGAAGTGAGCAGAACCAAGAAAACATTACACACAATAACAGCAATATTGCACAATGATCAACTGTGAATGATTTGGCTATTCTCAGTAATATAATGATACAAGACAATTTTGAAGTACTTACAATGAAGAATGCTACCCACCTCCAGAGAAAGAACTTACAGAGTCTGAAAGCAGACAGAAGTGTATTATTTTTCACTTTCTTTATTTTTCTTGTTTTTTAATTCCTTGGGATATAGACCTAGTAGTGGTACTGCTGGATCATAGAGTATGCACAGTTTTGTAGCCCTTTGGTCATAGTTCCAAATTGCTCTCCAGAGTGATTGAATCAGTTCACAACTCCACCACCAGTGTATTAGCATCTCAATTTTCCCACATCCCCTCCAACACTTGTCATTTCCCTTTCTGTCATATTAGCCAATCTGATAGGTGTGAGATGGTGCCTCAGAGTTGTTTAAATTCGCATTCTCTAATCAATAGTGACTTAGAGCATTTTTTCATATTAAGTAAAAATGACTCTGATTTCTTCATCTGAAAACTGCCTGTTCATATCCTTTGACCATTTATCAATTGGAGAATGACTTGTATTCTTATAAAGTTAAGGAAGTTCTCTATATATTTCCTATATATATTCTCTGGGAAGGGACAGATATGCAGGGCTTCCCAAGGCTGCCCGGTCATAACGTTCTGAGAGTGGCAGGGTGGAGTGGAATGTAGCCCATGGTCTGGGGAGGAGCGTGCCAGCCTTGCTCCTGACCGTGCTGAGCAGGGTGGCAGCCCATCAAGGCCAGACTGGGTGCGGGAAGGTCAGAGTGGAGCATCCCATTTTGCTGTGGAGAAGGCAGAGGAGGCGTCCCCCAAAGTTGGCATTAAGTGTGACCCAAAGCTATTCTTAGTCTCTAGCAAGGTTGAAAGCTACCCTTGTACTCTTTTTAAAAACATTTTTTAATGATGTATGTAATGGTCTTACTGTGAATTAACCTTTCTACACTGAAAACCTTGGCTGTCAAGAAGCTCTTTGGCTTGAACCTTCCCTAAATTACCTGGCCGCCAAGCATAGAGCTCAAGTAGGAGTGTGGAAGGGGCTTCCAGAGAAGCCCGTGATCAGCTGACTGCCTAGAGCCATGTTAGTGCAGGGCGGGGAGTGGCAAGAAGAACTGACCTTGGACAACAAGTATCACTGTGATTACTGGTGTGCATTTAACCCTTTCTTACCTAGAGGAGCCCAGATTTTTAAAGTATATCTGCTATATTTCTATTCTGTTTCTATACCAAGACCAGCCTGTAGCCACAGGCTAATATCCTCACCCTTGTGAGTGCTTTCAATTTTGAGAATTTCAAATAAAAAGATTTATTGTAAAAAAAATTGTTTTGAGTTCCAAATTCTCTCCCTCCACACCTCCCTCATTGAGAAGGCAAGCAATTTGATGTAGGTTATACATATGCAGTCACAAAAAACATAGTTATGTTAGTCATCTTGTGAGAGAAAACACAGACCTAAAAATAAAATTTTATCAGAGAAAGTTGCTGTAGTTTTCTTCATAGTTATGATTACTAACTGCGTATTTCCTTCCATCCTGTCTTCCTCTGTTTAGCCTTCTCTCTCTCTTTTCACCCTGTCCCTCATCAGGGAAATGTTGTTCTTATGACCACCACATCCTCCCATTCACCCTCCCTTCTATCACTTCCTTTTATTTTGTCCCCCCCCCACTTCCCCATAGGGTAAGGTAGATTTCTATAGCCAACCGAGTGTGTACGTTATTCCCTCTTTGAGCCAATTCTGAAGGCGGGGAGTTCAAGCATTGTCCACCACCACCGCTACCCTGTTCCCCTCCACTGTAAAAGCTCTTTTCCACCTCTTTTATATGAGAAAGTTTAACCCATTCTACCTCTTCCTTTCCTCTTCTCCCAGTGCCTTACTCTTTCTCACCCCTTAATTTTATTTTTTAGCTACCATTCCCTTCCAGCCAACTCACACCTCTACCCTCTATGTATATTCCTTCTAACTTCCCAAATAATAAGAAAGTTCTTAAGAGTTACAACTATCATCTTCCCATGCAGGAATATAAACAGCTTAATCTTATTGAATCCCTTATTACATATCTTTCCTGTTCACCTTTTTATGCTTCTCTTGAGTTTTGCATATGCAAATCAAATTTTCTGTTCAGCTCTGGTCTTTCTATCAAGAATGCTTGAAAGTCCTCTATTTCTCTAAATATCCATTTTTCCCCTGAAGGATTACACTCGGTCTCACTGAGTAGGTGATTCTTGGCTGTAATCCTGCCTCCTTTTCCCTGCAGAATATCATATTTTAATCTCTCTGATTTTCTAATGCAGATGCTGTTGAATCCTGTGTTATCTTGACTATGACTCCACAATATTTTTTGGGGGGGGCTGCTTACAATATTTTCTTTTTGACCCGGGAGGTCTAGAATTTGCATATAACATTCCTGGGAATTTTTACTTTGGGATCTCTTTCAGGAGATGATGTACATTCTTTCAATTTCTATTTTACCTTCTAGTTCTACAATATCAGGGCAGTTTTCCTTGATCAACTTATATTTAAAAAAAATATTTGTTGATTTCATTGGTAAAAAAATTTGTCACCAAGTGTCCAGGCTACTTGTGATCAGAAAGCAGATGTAAACTCCTTCGGGAAAGAGACTGTTTCATTTTGGGTTTTATATCCTCAGCACCTAACACAGTGCTTATCTTATGATAGGAACTTTATAAAAGATCGATTGATGAATCTGCTGCTTTTTCAACTCTTAGAGCTTTTCCAACATGGTATACATGAACAGCATTTACACTTTGCTTTCATAGCCTTTGGGAACACATTCCCCCTTCCTTCCTATGATTATGCAATGGAATAGAATCATTATATATTATAAATTTTTGATCTGGACCTTTGGTTTCATCAGAAAGGGAAATCTTATTGTCAAAACTTCCTCCAGTGATGCAGGTGAAAATATAATAATACAATAATGCAGTTTTACAATACTGCAATAATACAATTTTATAATCCAATTTTACATACTTGCCTAGGACACAAAAATGTGAAGTGGCTTGCCTGGAGTCACACAGTTAGTTTGTGTCAGAGACTGGACTTGAACCTAGATTCTTTTTACTACAAATCTAGGCCTCTACCCATGAAGACATGTTTCCTTTTGTTATTAAATATTATAATATAATAAATAAGGTTTTCACTCTAATCATACTCTAGAGACAAATTTGATAATGGCCATGAGTATGCATCCCACATATTCTCATTTTCATAGACCACTTGAATCATAACTCAGAGAACGACATTTCTTAAATATAAGGAGTAAATCACTTGGGAATCTCAGGCTATAAGATGATATACTTCGTGTGTGTGTGTGTGTGTGTGTGTGTGTGTGTGTGTGTGTGTGCTCACACATATAGGGAGACACACATAGAGAATCATTTGTGTATATATTTTCTTAAGCCTCCTTCCAAAGTATTTCACTAGCTGTTGTCTCATGGAAAGAATTTAGACTGCAGTCATTACTCAGCTTGGCCTCATATGTAGTAAAGAGTTCTGCCCCTCCTTGATTCTAGACTGCTCATTAATACTTCAGCTTGTGGGCAAAACATGTCCACTTGGCAGTTCCAGTTAACAGATGCCTTGTTTGGACTTGGTTTCAAAGGCAATGCCTTTATTCTCCCTAGTTTAAAGCTAAAGTGAAAAACTGTTCCATCAGCAACATTTCCAAAGCACCCACTGAGTATTAAGGGTTGGATAAAGAACCATAGAAGTTGTAAAAGAGAAAAAACAACAACAACAACAACAATACCCTTAAAAAACATGTCCAAGTTAATGGGAGAGATAGGACAAAATGAAGTTCATATTTCTATTGTTCCGTGCTTTACGTTTTATATGATATTTTCCTCATAGCTACTATGAAGTGCAAAATTTATCAGCTTCATTTTAAGGGCAGGGAACTGAAGCTCAGAGAGACTAAATGATTTTTGTCCATTTTCAAGAGCCAAAATTTGAACCCAAGTCTACTGAAACAAGTCCAACAACAGTTCACCAGTCAGTCAATTAGCATTTATTGTTGCTGCTGTTCAGTCATTTCTGTCACACCCTATTCTTAGTGACCCTATCTGGGATTTTCTTGATAAAGATACTAGAGTGGTTAGTCATTTCCTTCACCAGCTCATTTTACAGATAAGAAAATTGAGATAAATAGGGTTAAGCCACTTGCCCAGGGTCACACAGCTAATGAGTGTCTGAGGTCAGATCTGAACTCAGGAAGATGAGTTTTGCTGACTCAAGGCCCAACATTATCCACTGTGCCACCTACTCAGGCACCTAAAATGTGTTAGGCTTGTACTAAGCATTATCCTAGTGTACCAAGAATTATTATACCATCTTTCCAAACATATAAGGAGAATTCTTTTTTGTTTCTGCGTCTCATGGAATGTTAGAAATGTAAGGAAAATCAGAGTCCATCTAGTAAAAAGCATTGATTTTTATGGATAAGGAAGCCATAATCCACAATGAGGGAGTGAGCATGATATGAGAAAGAGTATTGGACTTAGAGCCAAGATACCTGGATTTGGATCATGACTGTATTCTGCTGGTGCATAATCATAGGCAAATTACTTAATTTCTCAGAGTCTCAGTTTTCCCATCTGTAAAAGAGGGATAAAATTTATGTCATAAGATTGTTGTGATTAAAATGCTTTATAAAGTTTAAAGCAATATATGGTTTATATAGATAGGCACTGGAAATGAAAAAATCCTAAGTAAAGAAACTCTATCAACAGCTGCTCTGCTGCTGATAGTGTTAAAGAGTCACCTCATTTAACTCTGAGAGTTAAATGACTTGCTAAGGGTCACACATCCAGGATGTGTCACATGTGAGGCTTAATGTTTGAAGTAACTTCATAAGCTAAAATGTCAATTTGATTCTCACTGGTAAAAGTTATAGCCAAAGAAAAGAAAAAGAAAGGTGTAGAGGTAGAGAAAGAAGAAAAAAGATAACGAGTTTGAGATAAAGAAAATGAAACAGATGAAAATGAAAGGAAGAGGTAGAGAAAGTGAGGGAATCCTAGAAAACAAGAGGTAGGGAAAGAGAAAGCAAAGGAGGCAGGGAAAGAAAAATGGATAGGGAAAGAAAATGTTAAGGAGATAGACAAAGACAGAAATGAGAGAAACAGAGAGACAGAGAAAGAGAGAGAGAGAGACAGAGAGAAAGGGTGGCAGAAAGAGAAGCAGAGAAAGAGTTGGAAATAAAAATAGAGATATAAAACTGAGCCATTATGATCATTATGGCCTAAAGGAACCTAACTAGTAAGAGAAAAGCCAGAACTAGAACCCTAGTCTTTTGACTGCCAGTCTAACATTTTTTCTATTCTATCATGTTAAAATCAAGGTATAGTGAACTATGTAAGCACTAGATGTCTTCATGTAGTGATGCTGTACAGGTGATGAGCACTCAATATAAACGTATTGATTACACAATTTGTTAATTAGCAACTGGATGAATAAGTATTTTGTTTAGCATCATAGTCTTTCAGAATATTGAAACTAAAAGAGAATTTCAATCTCTAGTAAGATCATAGACTCTAAGCTAACTAACCTCCTCTCCCCATCTGATTTCATAGATGAAGAAAGTGAGGCCCAGAGAAGGTAAGCAGCCTGTTCAAAGTCACACAGTGGAAGAAGAGCCAGTATCTGAACCCAGGCCTTCTGGCTACACATGCAATATTTTTTTTCACAGGACCACAATATTCCAAAGGACTGTGAGTTATAGAAAGATCACGAAGTCATACAACAAATCAGTATCAAAGTCTAAACTACAACCCACATCTTCTGACTTAGGCCAGTGCCCTTTGCACTGTATCAGGAGCATAAGATCCCTCAGCTATGAAAGTAACTACAGGATAATAAGATTTAGACTGAAGGTTACCATAGGATCACAGGATCAGAGCTAGAAGCCACCTTAGAGATCACCCTGATGACTATCCTAATTTTGCAAATGAGCAAACTGAGGCTCATAGAGGTTAATAATATGCCCAATGTTACACTCATAGTGTGTGGCAGGGATAATATTTATACTCTGGTCTTCTGACTTGAAATCCAGTATTCTTTCCACTATACTATGCTTCAGATAAGGAAATCAAAACCCATAGATTTGAAGTGACTATCCAAAATCAAGGTTAAAGTCATTAACAGAACCAGCACTTGAATTCATGCCCTGGAAGGACACATTCAGTGCTCTTTCCACTGCACAGCTAAGTGGGGGCTATTCCCTCGAGTGGGGCAGATGCCACCTAGTGCGTTCTGTCCTTCAGAGCTCTCTGTGGGTTCCATAAGCTAAAGGGCTACAGAGCATTCTGTTTTGTTGACACAAGAGCCAGCAAATGACACATCTCAGCTCCATCTCCTGGCAACCAACCTTGTTTTGTCCTTGAAGCATCAAAGTAAGGGCCATCCAAATAGTAACAACAGGTGTGAACAATTTAAGGATGACAAATGTCACAGAGTCACAGAACAGGGATGGCCAGTGATGTAAGCATAGTTAATTTCAGAGTCATTTTATTTATTAGGCCTTAGGCCATTTCCAATAGATCTCATACAAAAGGGTAGAAGTGAACCAAAGGTTCAAGAGAAACCTGGAGTGCTGATGACAGTGGGCTTGTCCCCTCCAAGCTACCCACCTTGTGGGGCACACAACCTGATGGACCCTTCGAACTTCTGGCTTTTTCATTTGCCCTGAATCTAGACTCTCATCTGTGTTTTGTCTCTCTTAATAAAAGTGTGAGCTACTTCAGAGTAGCCCTTCTTTTATTTCTTTGTTTTTTTTTCTATTTCTATGTTTAGCTTTTTGCATGATACTTGGCAGACAGTAAGTGAAAAAAAATGCTTTTAAGTCATGACCAGCGGTCACTATTGAGACTGTTTAACACTAATGAAAGCCCTCCCAGAGGAAAGCCATAATCCTACTGTTTGATGAGAGGCGTTGCAGATAGAGAGCTGACCTTGGAGTCAGTCAGACCTGGTGTGAAGTCTCACCTCTGACTCACATTGGCTGTGTGCCCCATGGCACTTTACCTTACCTCCCAGGGGACAGTAAACTCTCTAAGACCCTAAGGTGCAAAGCAAGTGACAATTGGCATTGGTAAGGGAAGTTCCTTACTGAGAGTTCCCTCCACCAATAAAATTACTTGTTTAGACACAAACACAAATCAAGAGCTTTGCTATTTCTTTTGATGTATCTATTACTTCATCAGTGTGGGTACCAATTACAACATTTGCACATCTTCTTAGCCTGGTGATACTTGTTTTTATCTTTTCATCAATATTTCAAAGAGGACGAACTTACTTTTGAAGTATCAGGTGTTGCAGTGGATAGCCGTTGGGCCTGGAGTCAGGAAAACCTGAATTCAAATTTAGCTTCAGACACTTACTAACTATGCAACCCTTGGCAAGTCACTTAACTTCTGCATTCCTCAGTTTTCCAAACTGTAAAATAAGGATAATAATAGCATCTACCTCCCAAGGTTGTCGTGAGGATCAAATGAGATAGTATTTGTAAAGCACAGAGCCTGCCATATAGTAGACACTATATCAACATAACTATTTTTACCCAAGCTACTCTTCACTGTCTTCCATTCTTATTATCTCATTTTCTGTGTTTATATGTCCCTTACAGCCCAACTGGCATGCAAGTCATGATTTGAAATATGCTAAAGCCTAATTACATCTGTCATGCATCTGTGCATTGTCTTTTTACTCTCAATTTTGATCCTTAAAAAAGCATGGTACTCTTTGATTCACAACTATGTAGGAGAAGTTTGAAACTAATGTGATGGGCTTTGGAGACAGAGGGGAAGTTTAGAATCATGGAAAGTTTCATTTTCCAAAGGGAGTTCAGCCTACTCCTATCCTTCTATCCAATTCTTTACCTAGCTCATTGGGCATCCAAGGCATGGATACTAATAGATGAATTCACTGGAATGAATGACTAGCTACATGTTATAATCTGTCTCACATGCATTTTAATCATTTGGTTTTTTACCCCACTGCATATGGTTGGATTTGTCTCTTATCTGATGTTATGGATTCCACTGAGGAAACCTTGAACTATTTCTGGGCTTCATGTCATTACCACAGTGTCATCATTTGCAAAGAGAATCATTTGGAGAAATGTATGGTCTTTAGGGAATTCTTTGTCTATTTGTTTTAATGGCTGGCTTGCATGGACTCTGCATTTTCCATCCCACTAGCATTTAGAATAATCATTAACTTCAAGGGAGAAGTGGGAAAAAGATAAAATATGTGCTTAACAATTTAAAAAATTTTAATTAAAAAATACTTCAAATGCAATACTCTTTGATTAGAGGCAGCGAGGTAGAATTGTTGAAAGAATACTAGGCCTAGAATCAGGAAGACCCGAGTTCAAATCTGAACTCAGATACTTACTAGCTGTGTGACCCTGGATAAGTCATTAACTTTGGTTTACCTTGGTTTCCTCAAGTGTAAAATGGGGATAATAACACTTACCTCTCAGGATTGTTTTGAGGATCAAATGACATAATATTTGTAAAGCATTTAGCACAGTACAGGACATACAGCAGGTGATTGTGTGTGTGTGTGTGTGTGTGTGTGTGTGTGTGTGTGTGTGTGGTGTGTGGGTGTGTGTGAGTGTGGGTGTGTGTGTGTGTATCTATTCAGCTAGGTAATACAGTGGATAGAGTTCCAGGCCTGAAGTCAGGATGAGTTCAAATCCTACCTAAGATACTTACTAGCTATGTGACCCTGGGCAAGTCGCTTAAATGTTTGTCTCAGTTCTTAATTTGTAAAATGAGCTTGAGAAGGAAATGGCAAACCACTCCAGTATTTTTGCCAAGAAAACCCCAATTGGGGTCATGAAGAGTTGGGCATGACCAAAATGACTCAACAACAATGTGTGTATGTATATACACATGTATATGTGTGTATCTGTATATACACATATACATGTGTGTATATACACGTGTATATGTGTATTTGTATACATGTATACATGTATGTGTGCATATGCACATGTTTATATATGTATATGTTTATTTTCTTCCCCCCATTCCCTTTCACATTTAATTCAATTCAACAAGCATTTATTAATCACCTACTATATGCCTAGTCCTGTGGATAGGGACTGGACCTGAAATTTCCTTGGTGCAGGGAACCTTGCTGAAACTTCTCTATATCCCAAGAAATGATGTGATGAGATTCTGTGGCAAAAAAAAAAAAGCTTCACCCTTTGAACAACCTCCTGGTGATGAGATGACCCAAATTTAGCTAGGCTTGTTCTCACATAACTGACATATGGTCTGTTGCCAGGCTGTAGTTAAAGTCTTTCCAATTTCAGAGGACCTGCCAGAGTTTTCATTCAACTGGCATGGACTGAGAGTTGAAGGTCACCTCTACACTTCGATGAGGTACTGAAGGAGGATGTTTGTAGAGGAATCATAGCAACAATGATTCAGTTCAATTCAACAGGCTTTTACTAAACATCTAGTACATGCTAGACACTTTGTGAAACATTTTGGGAATACAAAGAAAACAAATGAGATAGGCTCGGAGCTTAAGCAACTTACATTTTTTTGGGCCGTTATAACATATAAACAGATAAATTAATAGAATATCATTAGATGACAAAATTTTGTACCCAAATGTAAGACTTGATATCTCTAGTGAACTACATCTTATTTGATTTAACCCAAAGTTCTAGCCTGTCAGCATCTATTTGGATAATGACTTGGTCAAACAGTGTGTTAGCTATCCTTCCAAACTTTGTGCCCTCTGCAAATTGGATAGCCATACCATCAATACCTTTATCTAAGTCATTGCTAAAAATATAAAATAGATCCCTGAAGACCACCTATCACAGAGACAATGTGCCAATAATCCCTCTGAGATTATCTCCAATTTATTTGGTACATATCTTGTTCATACTTTTTTTTTGCTTGTCTCTCTCATTAAATTCCAAGTTCTTTGAAGGCAGGGATGGTTTTGATCTTTTTTGCATCCTCAGTGAGTGGCACAGGGTTTAACATATAGTTGGTACTTAATAAATGCTTATTGACTTGACTTGTTCACAAAAGATAGATAGCACAATGGAGAAGAAAGAGCTCTACAACAACACATAGTAAGTTACTATTTTTATCCTACCCCCTTCCACCACTTGCCATTTATATGACAGTAAGGTTAAGTGCCAGTCATTAAGCTTTCATGGACTCTGTTGCTTCATAAGAAAAAATGATATATTAATACTGAAAAATGGGTGCCAGACAAACGATCTCTTGAGGCTTCTTCTGGCTTTTAGGTTAATAGTGACATCAGGCTAAATACAGTTCAAACTTTGAACTATTCATGATCTCATCTATGTAAGTACTCCCTTCAGTGGTACAGATCTCAACTCATTCATAATTTCTTATCTTGTAAGGATCTTGTCTTAGTGCTCCCCATATCTCCCAAGAGGGCTCACTTGGCATATGAAGGGTCTTCCTCTAGACTTTGTTTACATTGCCAGTGTAACACATGCACTGTCCAAAAAGTATCTCTTACTCTCATTATATAACCTAGATTTTACCCAATCATAAGTCTCTGATGACTTCTTTTATGCTATAAGCTGTATGGTCTGAATGCATCACTGAAACAAGAATAATTTCAGAGGGATAACTGCATGTACATTACATACATACATATATGAGTGCGCGCACACACACACACACACACACACACTCACACACTCACAGAGATCCATACCAATGATTGTATCAGGTTAAGAAGTGCCTGTTGAGAAAACTACCATGTTCTGGTATATACTAGTAACTGATTTCCAGTTTATAGTAGTAGAGAATTGTCTAAGGCACCAGGCAATTAAGTAACTTCCTCTATTCACCAATATATGTCAGATTTCTTGAACCCAAGTACTCCTGATTCTTAAACCATCTTTCTTTACAAGATGTTATATATATACATATATGTGTGTGTGTATGTATATATATATGTGTGTGAGCATGTATGTATGTATATAGACATGCACATCTATCTATAGATATAGATAAATGTATAGATATAAGTATCTGTGATATATATTTATGTATGTGTATATTATAGATATATGCATGTATGTACATAGATTCATGCATACTATGTACATAAAGCCAGTGATCTAACTCTTCTAGTTTGTTTTGGCAGAAAGATGGTGCTTATATTTGGATTATTAAAGTCAGTCCTTAATGGACCATCTTTAAACTCAGGTAAGTTAGAAACCCAATGATAATAGAACTGGAAGACACAATAGCATATTGGGATAAGTACTGGATTGAGAGTTAGATGGGCCTGACTTCTAGCCCCTGCTCTGTCTCTATCTTATTGTATAATTGTGGACAATTCACTTCCACCTCTCTGACTCTGTTTCCTCATCTATAAAATTAGGGGGTTGGCCTCGATGAGCCCAACTGTCCTGCCACCCATCAACACTCTATGAGGCTACAAACCATAACCACCCCATCGTGGGAGGTCTACACCATGGAATAATTTGCAATCTTATATCCCTTCCAGAACAACCTACTAGTTAAGATAAGAGAATAGTAAGTGCCACCATTCCAACTTTCTTTGAAAGAAGCATTCAACCCAGCTCTTCCTTGATGAAGCCCAACTTTATGACCATGGCTGGAAGCTTAATACTAACTTCTCACAGGAGAAAACCACAAAGTATGTGAGAGCGAGGTCACCAGTCTGTGTGAGCAACAGAGAAAGAGAGAGCTATTGAGATGGAAGGCAAGCCAGACAAAATATCTTCTGTGCTTTGCCTTGCCCCAGCAATAATAAGCAGACGCTAAGCATGGAATCTTTTATTGGTTGTCTCTAGCCACGGAGTCCCACAACCAGTTTTCTCATGGCCCAGAGACAGGAAAGGGACATAATTTCTTCTCATGAGCCGATGAGGGTTGGGGAAAATTTGTCCTAAATTTCAAAAAAGACATGGCAGCTAGTAAAAGGGAGATTAATTGTGTCCCTTCCTTGCTCCCCCTCTCCACTTCACTCAGTCCAGTAGGTGCCTGTGGAATGGAAAAAAGCCCACAGTCAACTGGAAAAGACAACAGAGTAGATGTTCATAGAAATGAGTTCTGTTCTAGGTCCTGCCACTGACTCACAGTTTGACCCTGGGAAAATCATTTAACTTCAGAGTGCCTAGGATTCTGCCATCTCTAACACAGGGCACATCATAAAATACATAGTTAGAAATATGACTATAACTAGCTTGGGATATACCAGCAGCACCACCACCACCATCTCATGGTATGTTGGGAAGTATTCTGGATTTGGAGTCTAAAGTCCTGGGTTGAAATCCTGACTCAAATACCTACTACTTGTGTGGTCCATTAACACTTTGAGCCCATTTTCTTACCTGTTATAACAATAGTAATTTGGGCTTACACCTGTGATTTAATCTGTATTGGGAACTCTTGGTAATGAAACTCTCTATACTCGTGAACATACATAACTGCTTTGCACTATATAGACTTTCAGAGCTCCCAAGGGGCATTGAGAGGTTAAGTGATTTGTCTGGGGTCATATTACCAGGATTCATCATAAGTGGGACTAGACCCTGGGTCTTCCTAACTTGAATGCTGACTCCCTACCACCATGCTACACTATGTAGTATATTAGTAAATAACAATTACAAAGTGCTTAAAGGTTTATAAAGCACTTTACATATCTTATTTTTTTTGAGCCTTTCAACAACCTACTGAGGTAGGTACCACAGATACCATTATTCTGGTTTTATAGATGAGGAAACTGAGGATTTAACTGCCTTGTGAAGCAAGATTTGAGTTTGTAAAATAAGGGATTTGACCAGGATGATTTCTAAGGATTTTTCTAGCTCAAAATCCTCTTAGATTAGAGGCTAGAGGAGTTATAATATCAGCAAAATATAATGACACCCAACTCATCTATTTTTCTTCTTGGCAAGAATAGGGGAGGGGAAATCTGGACTTCTGATGTTATCCGTGCCATGAGATTCCCTGACCTGGAAAATCCCTCTAGCAATGCAGACAAGCAGATCATCCACTATAACTTACAGTTTTAGAGCTGCTTGGAAGATTAAGTAACCTACCTATAGCCAAAATGTGAGGATGTTTCAAAGTCGGGGCTTGAACCTAGATCATCTTGACTCCAAGACTGGCCCTCTATCCACTAGCAAAGCTAGCACTCAACTCATTTGTATGAAAGAGGAATTACTTTGACCATTTGAAATTAGAAACTAGTTTATCTATTTCAGAGAAAGATAGGGCATTTAGTAACTTGAAAGAAATTGTGTACCTCCTACATACATAGCATAAAGCAGTCAGACATCCAAATAAATAAAGGTCGAGAAAATGTGTATCTCTTGAAGAGTAGTTTTATGTTTAACTGATGATTATCCTCAAACTTTTATTCTCCATTTAAACCTTTATTGTTGAAAATAATGGATATATGTATTGTTGTATTTTTCCTGCCTTAGAAAGTAAGAAAATAGTGAATATAATTTCATCTTTCATTAAAAATTGAGGCTCTTGCTCAGCCCCAGTAATTTTTCAAGGCATCAGTTCTGAAGGTATAAAGCCCTAGGGTGAGTGGTGGCACATAGTAGGTACTTAATAAATGTATATTAAATGAATGAATAAATATATTTTGAACCTGGGTAATATCTTAGAAGACATTGTGAGTTTAATCCCCAATTTAATCCTTAAAATGAATGTTAATGATACACACAAGTGTGAGTGTATGTGTGTGTGTGTATGTGTGTGTGTGTGTGTGTGTGTGTGTATTGTGTGTATATACAACTATATCAGCTAGGTGACTCAGTGGATAGAATACCAAGCCTGGAAACAGGAAGACTCATTTTCCTGAGTTCAAATCTAGACTCAGACATTATTTGCTATGTGACCCTGGGTAAGTCATTTAACCCTGATTGTCTCAGTTTCCTCATCTATGAAATGAGCTGAAGAAAGAAATGATAAGCCGCTTCAGTATCTTTGCTGAGAAAACCCCAAAGCAGTCACAGTCAGACACAACTGAAAAACAACTAAATAATAAAAACAACATATATGTGTATGTATGTGTGTGTGTGTGTGTGTGTGTGTAGGTGGGTGTATGTATGTAAACAAGAAGGATCTTTGGATGTCACCTACTCTAACTTCATTTAGAAATTAGGAAACAATTGCCTTCTCAAAAGGACTTTAAAAAAATTTAAATGAATCGCGGTACATGAATGTAATGGAATATTACTAAGCTTCAAGAAATGACAAATATGAGAATTCAGACTTCATGAGAAGACATATGCATTAATGCAGATTGAATTAATCAGAACCAGAAAAAACATATACATGATGACCATGACAGTGTAAATGAGAAAAATAAAATAAAACTGAACGAATTCAGAGAAAAATGTGAAGACCTATGATCTGATAAATCAGAGTGAAATAAACAGAATCAAGAAAATGACATAACTATAAAATAACTATGGAAATTTAAAACAGAACAACAAAAAATGAAACTGAGCGCTATATAATTATAATACCAAACTGTGATTATTCAGTCTTTCGGTTGTGTCTGACTCTTCATGATTCCATTTAGGGTTTTCTTGGCAAAGATACTAGAATGGTTTGCCATTTTCTTCTCCAGCTCATTTTACAGATGAGGCAACTTAAGCAAACAAGGTTAAGTAACTTGCCCAGGATCACACAGCTAGGAAGTGCCTGAGGCCAGATTTGAACTCAAGAAGATGAGTTTTCCTGACTCCGGCCTGCCACTGTGCTATCTTGCAGATCCATAATTACCAAGCTTGGACCCCCCAAAAAAGAGTTGAGAAAAATGTACATTTCCTCTTTTGATTCCAGTGGTGGGGGACTATAGGTAATAAATATTCCTTATATTGCTATATGTGGTTTGTCAAGGCATCACTTAGATATAGCAAAGTTGTGAAGTTAGTGGAATTTGCCTTTGTGATTACTAGAAACACACATGATCTCATATATATATATATGTATGTATATATATATGTATATATATGATACACACACAGAGTAGATGGAAGGTAATCTGAAAGGTGAAGGCACTAGACACTGGAGACACTGAGAAGGGTCTCTTATTGAAAGTAGGATTTGAGCTGAGCCTTGAAGGTAATGAAGGAGAGCATTCCAGACATAGAAAATAGCCAAACGAAAGCACAGAGACTGGTGATAGCATATTCTCTGGGAGGAACAGAAAGTAAACCAATGTAGCTGGATCATAGAGAGTGGTAGAGAGGAATAAAGTATAAGCCTAGAAAATGAAAAAGCATCCAGGTCATGAAAATTTTAAATGCCAGTGAAATTAATATTTGATACTGAGCTATCATAATAGGAAGCCAATCTGGTTTATTAAAGAGGGGAATTACATATGTAGACCTCTTCTTTAGGAAAATCACTTTGGCAGCTATGTCAAAGATGATTAAAGAGAGAAAAGAGACAAGGAGACCAAGTAGAAGGCTATTGCAATAGTTCCAGAAAAGCAGATAAGGACATGAACTAGAGATGGCACTGTTTGAGTAGTGAAAGGAGTACTACACAAAAAAAAAATGGTATGAAGGTAGAAACAAAAATTTTTTCAAAGAAACCTAGAGGAGATAGAGCATCCAGTAGAAGAAGTACATTGAAAAAAAAATGAAAAAATAATTAGATTTGGTAATTAAGAAAACTTTGGGAAATTTGGAGATAACAGTTTCAGATGAATTATTACACTTGAAGCCAGATTGCAGAAGTTTTATAAAAGAGGACAGAAAGTATAGGCACCTAGTGTAGATGGCTTTTTTCCAAATTTGGCCAAGAAAGGGAGGAGACCAATAGAACAATGGTTAGTAAGGATGGTCAGATGATGTTAAGTTTATTTTTATTTTAAAGAATGGGGATGAGATGAGTGCTTTTCTAGGCAGCAAGGAAGAAAATAGGAGATTTGGACAGATAGAATATTAGAAAGATAGTGGAAACGATAGTTGGGTTAATTTGCTGGAGAAAATGAAAAGGGATAGAATCAAGTATACATGTAGAAGGGCTAGTATTGGCAAGGAGTAAATCAAAGATTCCCAGTTGAAAAAATATGTCCACAGAATGTTCCTATGCCACTGGTCTCAAGTTGGACAAGAATGCTTTTGACATCTGTCCTTTTCAGATGCAAAGTCTAGATATGAATTAACACTGAGGGAAGAGGGGAACTTGCAGCATACACTATGTTTCAGTTTATGGACATTGGCTACAAGCAAGTAATTAAATCCTTCCTCCAACCTATCCCCCACCTCCAATGAATGAATCATTTTCTCTGAAGACTAAATTATCTTAATATCCTGATTGGCTGTCTCCATTAACCTAACAAATTGCCAGTTCTCCTCCTCACTTTGCTATGTAGACATAATCAAGAGGGAAAATTAGTGCCAGTTGTGAAAGCAGTATGGCACAACATAATCAGTCACTTCCCCCTCAGCTCTTTAGTTATGTCATGGTAGTTTAACAAAAGCAAACAATGGGTCTTGTTAAACACATTGTTAAAACTTACTGGGATTTTCATACCTTTTGTCTTCAGAATAGGGAGCATCAAGGTGCCTCCCTCCTCCTTTTTTTTCTCCTTGTCTTCCTTTTATGTCTCCCTCCCTATCCATCACTATTTTCTTCTTTTTCTACTCTTTCTTTTCCTCTTATTCCTTCTCTTCCTCCTCTTCATCTTCATTTCCCTCTTAGCATCATCTTCTCTATTTCTCCTCCTCCTCCTCTTCTCCTCCTCTTCTTTTTCTCCTTCTTCTTCTCATTCTCCTTCTTCTTCTTTCTTCTTTTTTCTCTTTCTTCTTCTCCTTCTTCTCCTTCTCCTTCTGCTTCTCCTTCTTCTTGTTCTTCTTGTTCTTGTTCTTGTTCTTCTTCTTCTTGTTCTTCTTCTTCTTCTCCTTTTTCTCTTTTCCCTCTCCTTCTTTTTCTCCTCTCCCTCTCCTTCTTTTTCTCCTCCTCTGTCTCCTTTTTCCCCTCCTCCTTTTTCTTCCCCTCCCTCCTCACCCTCCTCCACTTCCTCTCTTTCCAAAGAGAGTAGGCTATCAATGGCCATTTCTTTTTCAGTTCAATGATCATAATCAAATGAATATTTGACTCCTTAGCAATGCCCCATTGTTGCCTCACAATTATCTAGTTTGCTTTTATGGATGAGATCGATGGCAATGGTGCTCACAAAGGCTAATGCCACTCTTGTAGAAAGGAACCTTGAGCTCCAAGGAGCCTCTTGTTAGTTAATAATATAACCACTAAGTCCTTCTGGCTTATCTCTTGCACTTGGATCAACAGTACTTGGCTTTGAGCTCTTGCAGTCAAGTTGATAACCACCAATAACCTGAATTTATATTGCAGAATGATAAAAGCTGCTGTTAGGAGCCTCATTTTTGACAATGTAGGATTAGCAAAAACTTAAATATCACACTTCCCACTCTGCACAAAGTGCTGAGTAAGAAGAATCTGAAATCAGAAAAGGCAAAAAATTGATAACTTTTATGGTCCTTTGAGAGCTATTTCAATTTCTTGAACCTTAAACCATTCAAACATTATCAATCACACTTCTACAGATATGTTATCTCTCTTCAGTCTGAGACAACAATTACAGTAAAACATGGTTCAACATCAAAGGTAACTCTAGGCAAAATGGTGAGATTGTCCAGGTATGTTTCCAGCACCAGCCTTCCCTTTTGTACCTTTCCAAACTTTGTTGACCCCTTTTTTTCTCAAACTCCTTCTGCCCCAGTATTCTCCATTGTTTTTTACTGTAGTGTAATACAAAATGTCCTGAACTCAGAGTCAAACAACCTGAGTCCCAATGCCAACTCTGCCACTTATTATCTCTTTGACTTTGGGCAAGTCAATCACAATAACCTGGTTTAGATCAAATGAGATGAGATATTGCATGTGAAATGGCTTTTTTTAATTGCTATAAAATATTATTATTATAATTAATCAATCATGTATTAAATGCTGAGTATGTGCCAGGTACTGTGCTTGCTGCTAAAGATACAAAGACACAAATGAAATAGTCCTCATCCTCAAGAAGCCCTCTTATATTCCTGTTACCCTTCCAAGTAGGTGGTGCAGTGAATAGACCAATGACCCTAAAGTTAGAAAGACCGGAGTTCAAATGCAGCCTTAGATACTTCCTAGCTATGTGACCCTGGACAAGTCACTTAACCTCTACCTACACCTCAGTTTCCTAAACTAAAATCACCTACCTCACAGAGTTGTTGTGAGGATCAAATGAGATAAAATTTGTATAATGCTTACTTAGCCCAGTGCCTGGCACATAGTAGGCACTTAATAATGCTTATTCCCTTATCAAAACTTGTTATCATATTTCTCCTTCATAGTGAGATATTGCTAACAGATAGCTAAAAAGTGTTTCTTCTTCTAATGAAACATGTACTTTCTTAAGTACAAAGGACTGAAGCTCAAATAGTAGAATTTTGGCATCAGAGGTAATGGATTTAAAGTAGGAAAGTAGAAATCATTTGTCCCAGCCCCCTCCATTTTACAGATGTTGAAACTGAGGTCCATAAATACTAAGTCATTTATGTAGACAACTTCCTATAGTGTTAGGAGTGAGATACTTATATCATTCCAGCATCTACTGCCAATGCCAGCCCTATGGCATCCTAAGGCAGCAATCATGTTCTCAGGCACAAATCCAGAACTAGAAATTAGATCACAGAAAGCTAGGCTGACAGAAGGTGCTCTGTGAAGGATGGGAAACTGGCAAAGTGTACCATTTGTCATCTTTCCTTTCCTGTGACATTTTTCTCCCTTGGACATTCTTTCACCTTTACTCCCCCACTACCCACTCATTTCACACAATCACTTAGACCTCTCATGCTGCTGGATCTCACTGTCATAAGAGAAAGTAACTGATAACCTCAGTCATATGAAGTATTCTGGACTTACTGTCTAATATCCTCAAGTGAACATTCATGCTATAAAAGAGGCAGATGGAATTTAGTGCAAAGAGATCTAAAGAACCCTAAGAACAAGGTTCTAATCCCAGCACCACCACTATCTATCTGGAGAAACTCAGAAAAGTCAATCAACCTCACTGAGTCTCAGTTTCTTGATTGGTAAAATAAAGGAGTGGGAGGATTGAACTAGATGACCTCAAAAGGATCCTATTATCCTGTCACCTATCTCATCCTTTACAAAATTGACAAATTACATAAAGGGGAGAGACACAGCTAATACATTTGAGGAAAGATTCAATACCCAAGAGCTATTGCTTTCAGTGACATGATTTGGTTTTAGTGTTCACATTTCTGAAATTCATCAAATGATGGTTCAAATCTTCCTTCCTCCTCCTCCTCCTCCTCCTCCTCCTCCTCTTCTTCTTCTTCTTCTTCTTCTTCTTCTTCCTCTTCTTTTTCTTTCCTCCTCCTCTTCCTCTTTCTCCTTCTTTTTCTTCCTATGTAGAGTACTTTCTCATCTAAAACTAGCTTATATATATATATATGCTAAGAACTTTTCCATCCAAACATCCAACTTAAAATGGTCCTCACATTCATTCATTGTTTTGCCATGACATCACCCATCCTCTTTACACTGTTTATAATAAATTAGAGCTAGGCTTCTCATTAAGAATAGCTCACACGCAACCCTCCCAGTGACTCTTACAATTGCTCCTCAATGCTTATAAAAAGGAAAAATAAAAGCTATATAGCACACAACCTCAGCTGGTCATTTGGGCTCTTTCTCAGCTCTTGCCAAATGACTCAGTGCAGTTATGAATCTGTCTAATTATCAAAAGATTTATTCAGTATCTAGCCTACTAAAGTGACCCAGAAATTATCCTTACCAACCACTACCACCTGCCAGAGTGTAAGCTCTGTGAGGGTAGGAGTTATGTATTGTTCCTGATTATATCCTGTACCATACCTAGGACTAGTTCTTCTATACCTATGGTAGGCCCTCATTGGATATGTGCTGAGTGAATGAGTAAACCACTAAGTGCCTCACCAGATTTTGGTTTTCCTATTTGTAGAATATCTAATTCCAATGTGAGTCACTACCATCTGATCAAATGCTCTGAATTCCGTTTTAACCATAGGAGAAGAGGAGGCTTATTCATTTCCTCTCCCTACTTTTCCTTCAGCTTTGTCCTTCCTCATCTCTCCCCCACTGCTTCTCTCAGTTGCTGCTAGAACTGATTTCTTGGTCTACTTTCCCTCTTACAGGATTTAGCAGGAGAATGAATCCCTTCCAACTGCGAGTACCAGGAAAGACAACATGAACAGAATTTTTCTCTACTGAGCTCCAGTCTTGCATCAACGACTATCGGACATTCCAAACTGGATGTCCATTAGACATTTCAAATTCAATTATGTCCAAAACAATACTTGTTATTTTTTACCCTAAAACACATCCTTCTTCTCAACTTCCTTATCACCAGCATCCTTCCAGTCAGCAGGATTTTCAACTTTAGTGTCCTCCTCAGGTCCTCACTCTCACTCACCTCAGATATCTAATCAGGCACTGAAACTTACCTTTTCTTTTTCCATAATATCTCTCAAATAAAGGCCCCCTTTCTTTAAATACTTACCATCCTACTTCAAGCCCTCATTGCTTCTTGCCTAGACTGTACAACAACCTCTTAATTTCTTTCCCTTCCTCAGATCTCTCCCTATTCCAATCTATCCTCCACAGAGTTTCCAGCGGAAGTCTTTCTGTAGCATAGGTCTAACCATTTTGGACTAGAGGGCCTTTAAGGTCCCTTCCATCTCTAAACCTATGTTCCTATATCACCAGAAATGGCAAACTACCCCAATATCTTTGCCAAGAAAACCCCAAATGGAGTCACAAAGAGTTGGACCCAACTGAAATGACTAAACAACAATAAAATGTCACCACATCCTATTCAATAAATTACAGGAGCTCTCTGTTACATGTGGTATAAAATATAGATTGCTCTGGATTTTAAAATGTTTTACAACCTGGGCCCTTCCCTATCTTTCCAATCCTTTAGCATATTCTTCCTCCTCATGGTCTCTATGGTCCAAGTATACTGACCTACTTCCCTCATACCTATGAGATTTCATCTCCTGTATACACACATTGGTTTTCAAGTCTCCTACACCTGAAATACTGTCCCTTATCCACCTAACAGAACCCCTCTGGCTTCCTCCAAGACTCAACAAAAATGCCACCATCAGCAGGAGAGTTATTCCCATCCACTCATCTGCTTGTTCCTTCCTCTTTGAGGCTGTCTTCCATTGAATCTGAGCATTTCTTCTGTATGTTTAAGTATCTATGTATGCATGTATGTATGTATATATATATATTATATATAATGTATGTATGTATATATTTCCTCCATCATTTTAATGTAAGCTCCTAGAGAGCAGGATAAGTACAGTGCCTATTGATCAGTCAACCCCAATGGTTTCTTTTAGCACTAGATCTTATGAATCTATAATTCAGACCAGACTGAGCTTCAAATCTCAAGTTCTGTTAATTGCTACCTATACAACACTTGGGCAAGTACATCCCTGATTCTCCTTTCTTCTCATGAGGAAAATGATAGGATTGTAGGAAAGGATCTCAGTGGTCCTTTCCAACTTCTATTATTGTGATTTCATGAAAGAAACTTATGATTAATATAAGTCTGAAGAGATGATGCAGATTGCCTTGCTAAAGAGGGAAGAAATAGAAATGATAGGTGGATGCTGAAGGGAGGCAGATTCATTTTCAATAAAAGAAAAATTTAACAATTTGATCAGATTGTTTTCCTCTATGAGAAAATGTAAGTTCATTCAGGACAGAGTCTACCTCTTGCTCATGTTTGTATCCCCAGTACTTAGTATAATGCTTGGCATATAAGAAGAACTAGATAAATACCTTTTCATTCATAGGGAATTTCCATGCTGTTTTGCAACCAGAGAAACTTGGGTTCAGATCCTGTTTCTGACACCAGTGGTGTGATCCTAGATAAATCTTGTAACCTCTAGTTGTTTCAGGCAAATAACCTAGAATTTATCTATGTTGCCAAAGACAAATTGCAATCTGCTTTGATGGAAGAAGTTCTTGACACTGAGGAAGTCACAAATCCCTCTGAATTCATGTAAATATTGCTAACATCTTTTTTTTAAAAGACTGAGTACCCTTGACTCTCCTTGGCTGGAAGTTCTGCCAAGTCTTCTGATGGAGAAAGGAAGAAGGGAAGAAAGAAAAGGAGGAGGAAGAGAAGGAAAAGAAAAACCTAAGACAGCAATTAAGAAGTCAAAAATCAGAAGAAGCAGAGAAATTGGTGGGAGGCAAGGGGCAAGAAAGCTGGAAAACAAATTTTAATAAACTTTATTCACTGAATGATCACTTTTTTAGCCTGAACACAGAGGTGTGATCAATATATGACCACAATCATCAAGGGAGAAAGTATGGTTAAAAAACATCATCAAGATTAACAAATAGTAAGTTCCAATCACATGCTGCCATGTTGGTATTCACTTAGTCAATTCTTAAAAATTCGGGAAAGGAGTTTTTTTTCTCACAGAGTGAATAGGCTTAGGATGTAAAATTGCCACATGAGCTGGGCCCTTCCCCTCTTCATGCTCTATCCTTTCCAGGACAAGCTGTGTCCCACCCAAAATAATGAAAAAAAATGATGTCACAAAATAGACTTTATCACCAGGAACCCCTTGGCCAAGAAAAATGTTCCTGTTCAACTCAATGCTGTGCAGGCCTAGGACATCATGTCCTATTTCCTTCCCAGGCCAATCAGTGAATTATAGCATAGAAGTGAAGGAGCATAGGATTGGACAGGATATACTCATAGAATTCGGAGCTCAAAGGGACCTAGCGATAATCTAGCTTGGCTTCCTTATTTTGTAAATGAGGAACCTTAGGCCTAGGTCACATAGTTCATATGTGATTCAAGTCCTCTTATCACCAGATCAAGTGTTCTTCCCATCATGCCATGGTCTGCCTCAAGGATGTTGCATCACTTATAGGTTCATAACTCCACACTATAAGTCCTCAAGTCCAGCTCCCTAATGTAACAGATATAGAAAAAGAAGCCCCACCCCACCAAAATAAATGACTTGCTGAAGAGCACACAGCTAGTAGGTGTTCAAGGTTAGATTTAAACCAAAATCTTTCTTACTCCAGGTTCTTTATACCATGCTGCCTGTAGTCTGTCCTCCAAGGGACACTGACCTTACCAATCTCAGCAATGACTGGAAAGGTTAAGTTGGGTTTTTCTTATAACAGCCTGATAGTCACATGTCAAATCATGTGTGTTCCCCTGAGAACTCTTTTCCTACGAAATGGATGACTGAAAACATCAGGCAATATTTCTTGTTTGGATGAGGTCAAGTGTTCAAAGTCCAGCTACTCCAAGAAACTTTCTCTGGAGCCTTCACAATACAGTCTAGCTAAAATTGATAACCACTCTCTTAATCTCACTGGACACTTATACTGAATCATTTTCTAGCTTGTATTATAGTTACTTGTTTGCCTTCTCTCCCCACTAGATTGTAGTAGATCCTCTCCTAGAGGCAGGTACTAGGTCATTTTCCAGCTTTATACCTGTAGAACTTAGCACAGGGGTAGGGAACCTGCAAGCTTGAGGCCACATGTTGCCTTCTAGGTCCTTGGGCGCAGCCTTTTGACTGAGTCCAAGTTTTACAGAACAAATCCTGTTATTGAGGGGATTCGTTCTGTGACGTTTGGATTCAGTCAAAGGGCTCCATGTGAGGACCTAGAGGGACACATGTGGCCTTGAGGCCACAGATTCCCACCCCCTGACCCAGTATGATATCTTGCACAGAGTAGATTCTTTGAAACATTGGTTGGGCAGAATTGAATCAAATAATTTAAATTCATTTGGGAGACTGGCTCCCCCTCATTCAAGGTCTTCAAGCTAAAGCTGGACAACCACGAGTAGATAAAATTCTTCCATAGGGCATTGATTATACTAGATGACTTCTGAAGTGACTCCCAACTGGGACTTTGAGAGTCTGTCTATTCAAATGAATTGAATTATTCAATAACAATACAGTGCCATTCAGAAATATGATCAGCCAATGAGAAGGCAGTATTCTGTATTAGGAAAAGTACCAGGAAACAGTGCTGGGAGACCCTAGATTCAAATACCAGCTGTGAAACTTATTTGCTGGGTGGCAAATAACTTTACCTCTCTGAGACTCAGTTTCCTCATTTCAAAAATGTTGATAATAACACTTTTACTGCCTACTCCTCAAGATTATAGTCAGAAAAGGGTTTTGCAAGTATTAACGTGTGATATAAATGGTAGCTATCATCACCATTATCACTAGTCTCACAAGAAGTTGTTAATTCTCCACAGTTCTTAGACAAGTAATTATTTATGAGAAAGAAAGTCTGGAAGGTTATCATTTATTTTATTCTAGCACTCATGTGCTTCTCAAATAGAGAAAAATCCTGACAAAAATTCTTATCGGCTAAGCTGAAAATGAGGTATGTAAAAGCATGTAAGCAGAGACCTCCCCCACCACACATGCACAGAGAAATATTCACACTGAGTAAAATTTGTACATATCTTAAATCCCGTCCTGATTTCTCTTCTTCCTCAATGATATTTCTAGGTCTCTTTCTGTTTCCTCAGCAGGCTCATGCTCAGAAACTACAAACATTTAATATTAGGCTAATCAAAACATAATAGAGTTCAACAAAGACACCTTGGTGGAAGCTGCAATTAGCCAGTGTGCTTAAGAGGCGAGGAACAATGAGATGTTGCTTGTGTTTTCTTTAAGCTAGTCCCATAATTCTGCCCCAACTGAGTAAATGAATAGAAGAGAATCAGAGAAGCCGCAAGATGGGGCCTTCTTAACAGCAAGACATCACAGCCTGAACTCTAAAGGTAGCTTCCCTTCCACGTGTGTCTTTTTTTGTTTTTCTAGGTTGTCTCTGACCCAGGAAAAGGAATCAGGAAGGTGCGTCTGTGTGTTTTTCCCTGGGTACATCTTGTATATCTATGCCGACAGTCTGCAGGATATTTACCCAGTTGCCTCATCTACAAAATCGGGATACTAAGATGCCCTATACCTGTTCCACAGGCTTACTGTGAGGACCTAATGAGACAATGAGGTACTGTATGTGAAAGGCTTGATGACAAAGTGAACCTCAATCACAGCTGTTGCTGCCTGTCAGCCTGATTGGGCCTTCTGAGATCATTCCCTTTCCTTCAGGAAAGGGCTCAGAAACCTTGTCAATAAGAAAAGTAGTTCTGGGGAACATCATATCATTTAGTTCAAAATTAAATATAGATGACTTCTGAATTATGACTATTTATGAGAGACTCCACTTGAGTAGAAAGAACATGGGACCAAAGCCAAGTGACCTGGCTTCCAGTTACAAATTACTTGCTGTAGAAATCATGATACCCCTAAGGCATTCCGTATAGGATTTTTTTTTGAGTAAGTGCTCTGTAATTCATAAAATGTTATTAAGGATAAACTATTTGGAATTACATATACTACTGTTTCCCTCAATTCATATGGACACCCAAGAGCTGAGCACATTTACATTAACAAACAAGATAAAATATATATTTTATCTCTAGAAATGCATACTTATTACATTGCATGTCAAGATAAGGCCAAAATGGGTACGTGATTTAGACATAAAGGGTGATACCATAAACAAATTAGGAGAACAAGGAATAATTTGCCTGTCAGATCTATGGAAAAGGGAAGAATTTATGACCAAACAAGAACTGGAGAGCATTGTGAGATGTAAAAAGGATAATTTTGATTATATTAACTTAAAAAGGTTTTGCTCAAATAAGACCAATGCAACAAAGATTAGAAGAAAAGCAGAGAGCTGGGAAACTATTTTTTGCAGCAAGTACCTCTGATAAAGGCCTCATTTTTCAACTATATAGAGAACTGAGTCAAAATTATGAGAACAGAAGTCATTCCACAATTGATAATGGTCAAAGGGTATGAATAGGCAGTTTTCAGATGAAGAAATCAAAGCTTTCTATAGTTATCTTTAAAAAGTGCTATAAATAACTATTGATTAGAGAAACGCAAATTCAAACTACTCTAAGGTACCATCTCACACCTATCAGATTGACTAATATGACAGAAAGGGAAATGACAAATGTTAGAGGGGATGTGGGAAAATTGGAACACTAATGCACTGGTAATAGAGTTGTGAACTGATTCACCCAGTCTAGAGAGCAATTTGGAGCTATGACGAAAGGGCTATAAAACTATGCATACCCTTTGATTCAACAATACCACTACTGAGTCTGTATCCCAAGGAATTAAAAAAGGAAAGGGTCTAGTTGAAAAAAAAATGTAGTATTTTTGAAGTGGCAAAGACTTGGAAATAGGGAATGTCCAGCAATTGGAGAAGAGGTGAACAAGTTGTGGTATATGATTGTGATGTAATACTATTGTCCTATAAGAAATGATGAGCAAGATGTTTAAAGAAAAATCTGGAAAGACTTATATGAACTGATGCAATACATGAATCCAGTGATTCTTGGACCTCCCTCTATTGTGCCCAAATTGGCCCTTGAGCTTAATATTCTGGAGAGCAGAGAATGAGTAAGGTCTTGGTAGGATATGGAGTAATGCACTGACACACTATGTGAGTTATGATGGGGATATGAATCAGTGAGGGCACTTAGGTGGTACAGTGGATAGAATGCTGGGTCTGAAGTAAAGAAGACTCATCTTTCTGAGTTCAAATCTGGCCTCAGACATTGACCCTGAGCAAGTCACTTAACCCCATTTGCCTCAGTTTCCTCATCTGTAAAATGAGCTGAAGAAGGAAATAGCAAATCACTCTTGTATCTTTGCCAAGCAAACCCCAAAGTGGGTCATGAAGAGTTGGATATGACTGAACAACCACAACACAAAGCAATGGATGTGGGGTCAGAAGTGCTGGGTTCTAATCCTAACACTATTACTACAAGAGTGACCTTAGAAAAGGCACTTAACTACTTATGATCTAAGAAATGAGGATATGGGGATTAGTCTAGAATTCATGATTTCTTAAACTATGGGTCACGAGGGGTTGTGAAAATTTTGGCAACAGTAAAAGGTTTCTGGACATACAACAACCAAAAATTAATTAAAAATCAAACGCATAATGAATCCAAGGTGTTTATGGCAATGTTGCCCATGTAGCATCAAGCAAGTTCACTGCAGCCTTGGTTCCTAACACAAACCATGTGCACTTTGCACTGCACGTGCCCTCAGGCCATGCAACACAAAGGAACACTGCCAAAATGCAAAAAAGGGTCACGAGTGGAAAAAGTTTAAGAAGCCCTGATCTAGACAGCCTTTAAAGTCCCTTTTAGCTCAAAGTGTATAATTATATAATAGCTAAAATTTCACAGGACTAGATAATCAGGTAATACAAAAATCCCTTTTTTAAATGGGCATATAAAGGGAGGTGAAATACACACACGCTACTGGCAGTCCCTATAATAGTCGAGTTTTACCTAATTGTTTCTGAAACACAGAGCAGCAATTTAGCTGCAGCTACCAAGAAAGTATAATAAAGTATAGTAGTAAAACTACAGGTCTGAGAATGAGAAGACATGGGTTCTAGGGCCAGCTCTGTCACTAACAAATTCTGCCATCTTGGACAAGTCATTTCATCTTGATGACCTCAATTTCTTTTTTTTTCAGCAAAAGACAAGGTTTATTAGAACATTGTCATATTGGGCAGACTCTTAAGGAGTCTGAACGTGGGTGAGCAGTGGCTGGATTATAAGAATCTAGGCAGTGGCTGGATTTTAGGAATCCTAGCCGTGATGACCTCAATTTCTAATCCAAAAAGTAAATCTATTCAAGTAAATAATCTCAACGATCTCTTCTAGCCAACAAAACAAATTTCCTAATAAGAGCTGAATTCCATCAAACCTGGGTCGAATGAATTTTAGAGCAGAGTATTGTTTGGGCAGGGGTTGGACCAGATGACATCTGAGGTCCCTTCCACCACTGCTATTCTGTGATCTACAAAGTGGCACAGTGGAAAGAGTGTCGACCTTGTATCAGGCTGACCTGGATTAAATTTCTGTCTCTGACGTTTACCAGCTATAGGACCCTGGACAAGTGACTTAACTCCTCAAATAACCCTCTGAGACTATAATTTGCAAAAAACAGCTACTGATTAGCATAGGTAGAAGTAATTCCTAAGCTGTGATTTCCCTACATCATTGCAGTCACAAGTGTGCACACATACACACATATATACACATACATATACATGCATACACAACACACGCATACATATATGCACACATAGAAATGTATACATACACATATACATATATTATAATCTGCTTATTTTCTGTAGATAATTATCTTTAAAATATTCCTCCTAAAATGTGGGCCAAAAAGCTGTGTTTAGTTCTCCAGATGCAATCTGAGCATGGCACAGTATGAATATCATCAGGGATCTCTGAATTCGTGACCTAAGACAAGCCTTACAACTGAGCCAAGTGAGGGCATTTCCACTGATCTTGGTGATCTCTCACAATTGAGCATGAACACAGAATTGAGTTTTAGCCAACATGTTATCCCTCTTTTCTGAAACAGGAAAAACAAACCTCTGGTTGGCTTTCACTGAAATGAAAGGGTTTTCTGACTCACTAGCATAGCCCTTCCTCTGTCTGGTAAATAAGATTCTGCTGGCAGCTCCCGGTAGAATATCATACAAGAATAGCAGGAAGCACTCAGCCCTGCTAATTGTGCATCTTAATGTGGCATAAGGACATTTGTCACTCTCACTGCTCTTCACAGGGCTACATAGCCCAGATGTTGCAGGAAGTCCAGTGACTCTTATGGGAAATTAAGCAGCAATAAGATTCTGTAGCCGTCCTGGTCTAGACTCTGATATTGATCATGGAACAGACAAATTGGAAGGACAAGGAGTGGCCTTTTTGTGTCTAAAGATGTAAGTGCAAATACTCAATAGAAAATGACCTTTAACTAATGTAAATTGGCATTAGAAGGCATAGCATCTGTGATGCTTCTCAAAATATGTGATAATGGCTAGTTAGTCATCCTCATTCAGCTTACTCCTATTTGTATATTTTAAATACACACACACACACACACACACACACACACACACACCTGAATCTACCAAAGACTTTGTGTCTCATTGATTGTAATTGTTTTGGTTTTTGTTTTTCCCCTGCAAATGCTTGGCAGATTCTGGCTTTCTGACTTTAAGCTTTTACTGATTTAGCATGAGAAAAAAAAAAAGCAGGGAGCAAGGGTGAATTAGGACTAATTGATCAAAAAAGAAATTTGAACTATGAAGTCATACATTTTTAGAGCTGGTAAGAAATCTTAGAGGTCATAGATCATAGGATTTAGAACTGGAGGTGACCCTAAAATTATGTATTCTACCCTCTCACTTTACAGATGAAGAAACTAATAATGCCTAGAAAGGTTAAGTAATTGGCCCCAGATTGCATAAGTAATAAGTAGAAGAACTGGGATTTTACTTCAAATTTTTCTTTTTCTTTTTCTTTCTTTCTTTCTTTCTTTCTTTCTTTCTTTCTTTCTTTCTCTTCTTTTCTTTTCTTCCTTCCTTTCTCTCTTTTTACCTCTTTCTTTCTCTCTTTTTTCTTTCTTTCTTCCTTTCTTTCTTTCTTCCTTCTTTCTTTCTCTTTCTTTCTTTCTTTCTTTCTTTTCCCCCATATGTCATGCTGCTTCCTATTATTCATTTTACAAATAGAGATTCTGAGCCTCAGTGAGGTGAATGGACCCACATATTCCAGAAAAAGTTCACACATAATCTGGTTCATGGTCCCAATTCAGTAAAACCAGAGAATTAAGTTTGGCTCAATAATCCACATGGGTAGAACAAACAGATGAAGAATTGTTATTGTCCAAACTATGATATTAGTTTGGATAACCGATAGGATTCATCTGTTGATACATACATCTGGGAAAGACTCTGCAAATGAAGTATGCACTGGGCACGGAGTATACCAGGAAAAAAAAAAAGAAAAGAAAAGATTAGGCTGCTTTTGGGAAACTGGACAGTATTTTTAATGAACCAAAGCTTCTTCCTGAAATAAAATCTCATTTTTTGTAATTTTCAGCCACCAGTGAAGCTCCTGAAACTTTGTGAGGAGCTCATGACTTTTACAATGACCAGACCAGACTGGTCAACCTGGAGTTAGATTAAGCAGAGATGAAGCTGGTTAATGGCTAGTGGGAAAGGTGCCCACTAGGGAAACCATTGGTTACTTTGGGGCAGCTACATGACACAGTAGATAGAAGGCCAGACCTGGAGTCAGGAAAACCTGAATTCAAACCTGACCTCAGACACTTACAAGCTGTATGACTCTGGGAAAGTCACTTAACCTGTTTGCCTCAGTTTCCTCATCTGTAAAATAAATCACAGAAGGAATAGCAAGTCATTTTAATATCTTTGCCAAGGAAGTCCAAAATGGAGTTATGAAGAGTTGAACATGACTGAAACAATTGAACAACATTAATTTTTTGATTCACAATTATATATACACTCCTATAATTGATGTGTTATCCAATGCCTTTAATAAGTTCTATTATAAGAAGCAGCATGGTATAAAGGAAAGAGAACTGGATTTAAAGTCAGAGGATCTGGACTAAATTTTTATCTTTGGTTGGTAGTCAGTATTATGTAATGTGACCTTGGGCAAATTGGAATCAGGATAGAGATTGGACCTAAGATTTCATTGGAAATTCAAAGGTGGAGAAACTCCCTCTGCCTATCTTGAACAGCACTTTCTCTGCTAGGAGAGAGATTGCCTAGAAGACTTGCCTAGAGACCTAAAAAGTTAAGTGACTGTCCAAGGTCACACAGCGAGTATGTATGTATAAGAGGCAAGACTTTGATCACAGCTCTTCATGTCCTAAACTAGCTTTCTACTCAGTATATCATATGTCCTCAGATGTAGATAAAATCTATAGAATGAAGAATTTGGATTACATGATCTCTAAGGTCCCTCCTATCTCTAAATTCTACAAAAACAACTATTTTTTAAGAAGAATATTTGAGTAGAGAGGTACATGATATTCTCATTCTCTCTATTAATCATACCTATGGACAGCATACCTGTTTAGCCCAACAATCCAGGCACAAAATCCCATTTGATATCAGTGTATCCTAATTGTCAACAAAGTAGCCTTGAAGAATGGAATAACCTCCAGACTGCTAGCTTTGCAAAGCCAAATCTATAAAATGATGACAAATCTCAGAGGGACAATAATTCTTGTCCTTCCTCTTAAACTGGAATACTGAGAAGATAAATGAGATGTATGTAAACTCTTTAAACTCTTCAGAGAAAAGATGCTGTAAAAATCCAAGCTACCATGAATATTATTATTCAGCCCAAATTGAACCTTCAATGCCTTTGAGAATGTTTCATTGCTAATTTCACTGTCAGGACTTGATAAACTTGACATTTGGTTTTAATGACATCAGCTAATAAGCTGTCAGAAGGTTTCACAACCTTATCAAGTAATGTATTGCATTACAAATATTAAAAATTACTGTTGAAATTAACATAATCTACTTTGGACACTCTACTGAATTAATCTGATGGGATGTGCCATGTTTCACTCTTTTTATAACTCATTCCTGGGAAACCTTTCTTTATCTATTAGATACGTGATTGTAGTCTTCTGTCTGTTTAGTTGTGTGCATTTGTAAGTATACATGCTTGATGTATATGTTTTTGTGTGCATCTCCTAAAAATATTTAGTGGGACCAGGTATACAGAGTTGACTAAAGGATTTCCAAGGTCCCTTCCAGTTCTAACATTCTATGAGTCCATGATCTCATGTGTCTATATCTTTCCTGTCTCCCATGTGCTACCATAGTGTTGAGCACAGAGTTGCTTAATGAATGTAACTTCATTTGATTTGATTTTATTAGTGAAGAGCTTTCTCTACATCCATACAAATACAAATATAGCCCAATAGATAGAATGGGTATAGGAAGCTTTGTTTTTATATATTACATTTCTATAAAATCTAGGCCTCTAAGAATTGTGATCTTCGATCAGTCACTCTGAACTTTACTTTCTTAAATTGTAAAATTGGATTAAAACTATTGTAATCCCAGTTTTACCAGAGAAGTACTTTGTAAACCTTAAAGCACAATTTAAAAAAAAAAAAGTTATTTACTTTGTTATCATCATTCTTCTTTAGTGAATTATGACTTTTATTTTGGATGTTTATCAATCTTTACTGAATCTTGCCATGGAAATATTATCCTAAGTGCAAGACTGTAAGCTCCTTGAGGGCAAGGTCTCTGTGCTGTATGTTCATCTCTAGGCTCTTAATGTTTAACACAATGTTGATTCCTTAGTGTGGATTGAATGAAACTGAACTGGGTAAAGTAAAGCATAGAGACATTGGTCAAGCTCATTTGACACTGAGCTTTCACCAGTTGTTTCTGACTACCATTCCTGGGACTAGGAATAGGCAAGAGAGGCAGCTTTCCCGGGTGCAACATGGAATAGGGAGATGGGGGTGCAGTGAGGGTGGAAGCAATGAGCAATACTTTTAATATGATTTTTGTTAACGTGCATGTGTTTGATGCAAGAAAACTACATTCTTCAAAGTACATCGACATGCATTTTATACTATTAGATTACATGTATTATAAAGAAGATTCAAAATACTAGGTGGATAGAGCAGCTGATCTCTTATCCTTGCCTAGAGTCTAAACACCTTGTCTGGGCTCTCTTAACTCACTTTTCTCTTGTTCTAATCATTGGACCACCCTTAACAATTGATCTGTGATGAACTCCTTATGCTTTAGGAAATAGGGTTAAAGCAAATGGAGATGTCAGAAAGCATGAGTTAGAGCTGGGAAGTACCTGGTGGGGCTGGACCTAGAGACACTGACAGGGACCCACCATCCACTGGAACTTTTATCTGGCATGGTTCAAAGTTTCTTCCTTTAGCAACCCTATTCTAGAGGGTAAATCTTGACTTATGAGAAAGGATTTCAACTTTTCAAAGTGAACCTTTGTCCCTTTGACTAAATTCAAATGCTCTTGAGTCAAAGGCCACCCCTAAACTCTAAGATGTGCATGTCAGCAATAGGTACAGGGATAGAAGGAAACAATTGGAGATGAACACTAGAGGTGACTTTCAAAGTCTCTCCATCACAGATGAGGAGGAAAGGAGATATTTAAGTGAGATTCATACTTTATTCAGTGCTTATATACAATTCTTAAAAAATAATTTCAAATCATCTTTTGTTATGGTCATAGGAAAAGCTTTAGGGCAGGGATGGGGACCTGTGGCCTTGAGGCCACATGTGACCCTCTAGGTCCTCAGGTGAGGCCCTTTGACTGCATCCAAACTTCACAGAACAAATCCCCTTAATAAAAAGCCACACCCAAGGACCTAGAAGGCCACATATGGCCTGGAGGCCTCAGGTTCCCCACCCCCTGATATAGGAGAACACAGGGGAAATTTGCTTTGTAAAGCTCTGAGAAGTTAGCAGAGACTAGGTTGAAATGATCCAGAGTTTCTTCACATTTTTTTTTCTGTGCTTTGCCTAGTCCTAGACTTCTGGGAAGTCAATCAGGTGCTTATATGATGTGTCTGTGTTCCCCAGGTGTCTGTATGTGATCCAACAGGTATTGTCCTGCTCTTAACCCAAGCCACACAGTACAAACATTCAAGAGGGGGTTCTGTATAAATGTGATTTCCAGAGTTCTGGAGTAACTTATTTGATCTTCCAAATCTGAGTTCAGTCTTCCATTATCTAGAAATGTTACATAGCAGTGGATATATTGCATACTCTTCGGTCTTCTAATGCCCAACACTAATTTTCAGCTTCCTGTTATGTGCTGCTTACTCCCCCCCCCCACCCGCCCTTCGAATGTGACCTCCTTTAGGGCTGGGTTTTCCTTGTGTTTGTAGTCCCACCACTTAGCTTAGTACCTGGCATACAGTAAGCACTTAATAAATGCTTGTTGAGTTTGTAGTATAAAATAAGACAAAAGATTCAAATCTAAATATTCTCCATGGACTTTACTCTTGATTCTCCAGACTTTTCCACCTAGGTCCCAGAATCTTTCTCACCCTAGAGCTACCTTTAACCCTCATGCCCCCTCCTCCCATTGATAAGTTCCTTCTCAGAGCCATCATTTAAAGAAATGTCCAAGTCATCCATATTTACTTGTTTACTATCTCTGTTCTTGGTTCTTCAGATCAGACCCCATCCGCATCCCCACCAGCTTTTTAGTTCTCTTTTATGTACTCCACCCAGTAGATTGTAAGTACCTTGAGAATACAAACTTTCTTTCTTTCTTTCTTTCTTTCTTTGTTTCTTTGTTTCTTTCTTTCTTTCCTTTCTTTTCTTTTTTTTCCCATTCTCAGCACTCAGCAAAGTGCCTGGCATATAGCAAGTGCTTAACAAAATGTTTTATCTATCTATATTTCACTATCTATCTCTGTCTGTCTTTCTGTCTGTCTGTTTGGTTTTATATCTAGGATGAGACTTCACATCCTGCTTGGAACTTCCTGACCTAATAGACTCTGAATACTTTTTCAGTTTGACCTTCAAGACTTACCTAGTCTCTGACGTCCTGGACTTGGCCCATGGCTTGGGCTGACCTGTGTCTAAATGATCCAGACTTACATACTTCTGTGACTTTAGGAAGCAACCAAACACCTCAAGTCTCCACATTCCTGATGCAGAGCCTGTCTGATGATCTCTGACCTATAGCTGCCCTGGTCCGAACAGAGAAAATGTAGCAAAAAGAGGGACATTTGCATCATTTTCAGGACGGATATTCTCCTCTAAAGTTTAAATGCTTTGTTCATTTCTGTGAATGAATTCTCTCTTTGGAAGAACATTGTGAATGTGTGCCTGTCACTGTATCATTCAGCTCATGAAAATAGATGTTCCTTCCATTTCTCTGCTCCATTGAAACAAAGTTACAAATACATACATATATATATATATATATATATACACACACACACACACACACACACATATATACACACACATATATATGTGTGTGTGTATATATGTGTGTGTGTATGTATGTATGTATGTATATAAGTGCTTGGGGAAAACAATTGTTCCCATCAATCAATATCAATACATGCATTCCAAAGAATAAAGGAAATTAAGGGTTTCAAAACTTTTCTTAATGAGTCTGTAACTAGGGGACATTTTTTCTTCATGTAACCTAATTGGCAACAGCTGAATATTCATCTTCCATGTGACTTGTCTGTCAACAGTAAAGCACTGGCCAATGACTTTAGTTAGCTAGTCCTCCTAACCAGTCGGCAATATAGTTCCCCAGCATTGTGTGTGTGTGTGTGTGTGTGTGTGTGTGTGTGTGTGTGTGTGTATCACCCAATTGTCTAACACAATTGCACAAACACTTTAAAATATATTATCTTATTGGATGAATAGTAAATATAGTGCTTTTGGAATCTGGGCTAGAGTCAAGCTTTTCCAACTCCTAGACAAATGTTCTTTTTGCTCTATCACCAAGCCTGTATTTGTCTGATATTACTTTGCATTCCTCACGGTTCAAAGCACTGTGCCTTACACATAGTAGATGCTCAATAAATGTCTACTACTTGATTGATTGATAAATCTGAGCTCAGATCGGGGAAGGGGAGTAAACAAAGAAGGAAAATGGAGTATTATAGGAAAAGAACTAAAGGAGTGATTAAAAGCCTGAGATGGGCCTTCAACACTTGGCACTGGCAGCAAGATCACATTTAGGAGCATCTCACTTTGATTTAACACCTTTCAAAGAGCTTTGGGCCTTTTATTAAATCTTTTTTTTTTTCAGAGACAGTAATTCTGACAATTAGAAAATTGTAATAAGCCCATTGAAGACATCATTTCAAGTGTCATTTTTTTCCACACAAATTGGTTTTCACAATGATGCCTCTCTACTCGTTCTCTTCCATACTTATTCACAGTACCTTTATTTATAATAATATCTCATTTATCTCATATCACAAGGTTGGTGCACAGACTAAATTTTCTAGATAACTAAAGGTAACTATTTTACTTTTCATTTTTTAAAATAGTAACCATTTTACAAAATGCAGTTGGATGAACAGACATCACTATATAAGCATAGGCAAACAGAAAAAGGATCTGGGATTTCATCTGCATAGGGAGCTTCCAGCATAGGAATCTAATATAATACCCCAAACTAAATATAATATTCTGGGTGTGGCTGGATCAAGTTGGGAGCAGTATGATCATCTCCATATTCATGGACACTCTGGCTCTTTCCATAGCCTAAGGGGGTTGCATTCAATTTTTAGATTCCATATGACTGCATTAATACCACAGAACTCATGCTGAGCTTTCAATTTACTAAAATACCCAGATCTCCTTCAGGGGAATATCTATTTGCCAGGCTTTACCCATCTTGTATGTATGAAGTCAAGTGTAAACAAATACACACACACACACACACACACACACATATATATGTATATATATGATATATATATATTTACACATACATTCACATTTGTGTGTGTAGAATGTGTATATACATATGTGTATAGATATATACATATAGTATGTGTGTATGTATATATATGTATATATTGCTCTTCAATTTCATGTTATTAGATTTGACCCAATTCTCTAACCTATTAAGATTTTCTTCAATCCTGATTCTTTCGACCTACCATGCTAGCTCTAACATTAGGTCATATTTACATGATTCTTCAGAGTTTACAAAGCACAAAAACCCTGTAAGTCAGGAGGATGTATGTTATTTTACACATGAGAGAAACATTAGGTGACTTATGTATGATCTCATAACTACTAAGTGAGAGATCTGAAAATCAATTTGAGAAACACTAGCTTGAGATCCAGTGTTCTTTCCTTTATAACATGATGTCTTTGATACACATTTCCTAAATTTCCTGATTGATAGAAAATTATCACCTTAACCTACCTGTATCACCAAGAGTTTACATATGTAAAAAAATACATGTGATACTAAAACTAAAATATGCATAATTTCATCTTTGAATTATATTAAATGTTATATGGGTCATATCCCAATACTAGAATGTCATCTTTATGAGGCAGAGGGTTGTGTTTTATCAAAATTTTATGTGTATCCAAGTATCTAATCTAGTGCTCTGTATACAACAGAGAGCTGATAACCATTAAATGTCTAATGGACATGTTCTTTCTCTCTCTCTCTCTCTCTCTCTCTCTTTCTACACACACACACACACATATATATATACACACACACACACATATACACACATACACACATATATTATATATGTGTGTGTATGTATATATACATAGATGTGTATATGTATATATATGTGTTTGTATATGTATGTATACATGTATTCAGCAATGTGTCAACCTTGCCTTTTTCACAAGTACTTCTAGACCACATGTATAAGAAGAATATGTTTTCAGACATAATAGCTAATATGTGGACTTTGCAAATAGAGATAATAAAAATTGATAAGGTTTGTAAAGCACTTTAAGATTTGCAAAGAGTTTTGCAAATGTCAAATCAAGTTTGCAAGCTTTTCTTAAGTGTATGCCATGTGCCAGGTACTGTGCAAAGTGCTAGGGTTGCAAAGAATGGCAAAAAACACATTTCCTGACTACAAAGAGCTCATATTCTAATGGGAGGGAAAAAAACATAAACAAATAGACACAAACCAGGTATATTCAGGGCAAATTGAAAATAATCTCAGAGGAAAGGCACTAACATTGCTGGGGATTTGGAAAGGCCTCTAGCACGAAGTAGGATTTGAAGTGATACTTGAAGGGAGCCAAGGAATCCAAGGAGATGGAATTGAGGAGAGAGAGCATTCCAAGAATGAGGGAACAGTGAGGGAAAGGGTAGAGACATGGGAAAAGCAGTGTCATGTGCGAGGACATATGTTATCTCATTTGATCTTCACATTCTTTGATCCAGGTACTATGACTTGTGAGAAAATTATGGGTCCCAAAAGAAGGTGAGACTCACCAGTGAGCTTCTTAATTCCCCCTGAGAGAAAGAGGAGAATTTGCTTTTATGATGAACAGCTCATCTATAAGAATGTTTGGAGCTGGGGCTGGGGCAAGCCCAGTGAAGTAAAATCTGTTTCGTTAGAATGGATCTTTACAGGGAAATAGTAGAATAATAGAATTGCAGAATGACAAAATTGGAAGGAACTTCAATGGTTATCTAATCCAACTGCCCTTGAATATGAATAGTCTCTACAGCATACTCAGGAAGATGTAGCCTTTGCTTGAAGACCTCTGCTGAGGGGGATTCTACTCTCTCCCATTGCATTTGTTGTTGCTGAGTCATTTTTCAGTCACATCCAATATTCATGACCCCATTTGGGGCTTTCTTGGCAAGGACACTGGAGTGGTTTGCCATTTTCTTCTCCAGTTCATTTTACAGATGAGGAACTGATGCAAATAGGGTTAAGTGACTTGCCCAGGGTCACACAGCTATTAAGTGTCTGAGGCTGGATTTTGAACTCACAAAGATGAGTCTTCCTGACTCTAAGGCCGGCACTCTACCACCTAGATGTCTCACTACCTCCCAATGCATATCATTCCACTTTAGGGTAGCTCTCAGTCTTTCTTTACATTGTCTTTTTTTTTTCCTTTGAAACTTCCAAAGCCAAATAGAATGCCATCCTTTTTCAGGTGATAGCTTGTTTTTGTTTTTTTTCCCACATTCTTGTAGACAGCTATCATATCCCCCTGAGTCTTCTCTTCGGCTGGTTAAACAGTGCTCATAACTTTAAACAGTCCTCACATGGAATAATCTTGAGGTATTTCATCATCTTGGTTGCTCTTTACCCTCTCAAATAGCCCTCCTCATATATGGCACTCGAAGTTAATACATGCTTCAAGTATTGTCTGACCAAAGCAAAGTGTCACGCCCTTAATCCTAATCCTAAATCTCGTATACAACAATGTAAGACTGCATTAACTTTACTGCTTACCATGTCATGTTGACTCATATTGAGCTGTCAGTACATTAAACCCCCAGATATGACTAACTGTACTTTCTCCCATCTTGTACTTTGGGAGGTGAAAAGAAACCAGCTATTGACACCATCCAACCTCCAGGTTTCTCCAACACAGGGCAGGATTCAAAGAGATTTTGTGAGAAACTGCCCCCAAATTATACCTAGATCCATCAGATCAAAGACCAAGGGCCCAGTTGACATAGGGTTTATAGTTCCACACAGGACATTTGTGCTCATCATATTGTTAACAACTTTTGTATGACGGAAATTCCAAATTCTAAACCTGGCTAAGCTCCCTATTTGTTAAACGGACTAGGCTCCCAGAGACCCGTTTCAATCACTCATGTTATGTATGTATAAAATGTGAACAGTAGTGTTCACTGACTCATATGAATAAGGGAATGAGCATATGGAAAGTACAAAATGCTATATAAATATTGGATCTTCTATTTCTAAATCTGTCACTGGATAGGCAAATAATCCTCCCTCTCTCTCTGTCTCTCTGTCTCTCTGTCTCTCTGTCTTTCTCTCTTTCACACACATACACACACACACATACACACACACACTCACACTTAAAAGAGTTCCAGCTAATTGAGAGCCTTGACAAAAATAGTTTGAGGATGAATGTGGGTTGAAGAAAATAAAATATCCCTAGGCTTAGTCAGAAGCTATTGGTTCGAATTCTCAGATAATATATCTTTGTTGAACACTCAAGACATTTGCAAAGCAATGTACTAGATGCTTAGCTAGTTCTTCGCATGAAGGACAGAGGAGAAAAGGTAATAAAGCAGGAACTCATGAGAGGAAGTTTTTATATGTCCACCCCATTCTCAGAATCCGAAAGTCCATCTGTCACTGCTGGTTCTTTGCAAGAGGCTGCAGGTCTCTGTCCAGAGGCTCTTCTCTGGAGTTGAATTCCCCTCTTATTTGTATCTCTGAGAACCCCTAGCTTCATTCAAAACTCAGTTCATGTTTACTTGAATCAAAATATATATTGATATTTGGCAACTTCAATGCAGATGGTGAGAATAGATGAAGATGGTGAAAAGTATATCAGAAAAATGGATCAGGAAGGATTGAGAAGGGTGAAATATTTGGAGATAATAAAGGACCTTCATGTCTCTGCTTCATAAATACTTTCTTCCACAGAAGACTTGGAAGCTGCTGAACATAGTGAGCATGTAATAGCATCATAAAAATGAAATTGGTAATAGTTTAATAGGCAGCAACTGACTCATTGTTGATGTGGAAATCATTCTTGAATCAGCTGCAGCAATGTTATCAGAAAAACAACATGTTAGAACAAAGACCAAAATTAATACAGAGCTAGAAGGAAAATAAAGATGAGAAAAAAATATGACGCAATTGAAAGAACTCCATTCTGATCGACTTAAATGAGTTATTGATGAAAATGGAGCATGGATGGAACAAGGATATAGGCAGTGAAATTGCAATAATTTTGTACAGAAATTTAACCAATATAGTCAATTGCCATAACAAGGATACCAAAAGGGCTTTGAAAAGTACCTTAACCAGTGAATATTTTATGGTGAGAGATTGTGAACTGCATCAGCTCATAAATAGAGAAAAGCAGTGTATTAGAAAGCTTGACAAGAGTCCCAACTAAGCAAATTCACTGATGGAATCCTTGAGCTTCTTCAAGGTATCTAAATAAGAGGAAGAAAACAAAGCCATGGTTGGGGGAAGAGGAAGTCAGGAGCATTGTATATTATTACCAGCAAAACAACAATAACAACTATTAAGAAGATACCAATGAATAGGTCTATATTCTTATTTTCCCATAAAAGTAAATTTTTATGAAAATATACTAAATATTCATCAAGTCTAGGCTTGATAAGGATACTAATAGGGAAGAGGCCAGTGCAATATTACATAATATGTATTTTTACCATCTCACAGTTGACTGAAAGATATGGAAAATACATAATGATCCTGTGCTTACTGTATGATGATTTTTAAAAGAATTTAATTCAGTAAAGCAAAACATCCCCTTAAAGGCTGAAATCCAGCAAGGCATCAATATAATTATGAAATTATGAACTTAAAAATCAAAACAATACAGAGGAAAGCAGTTGAACTAGATTCATCTAAAATAACTTCCAATTCTATGTCTTATAATCCTATCATGCCTCCTATTACATAGTCTCTCTGATTACATTTAGAAGCATCACAGAAGTAGAAGATGATGTGGCTAGAAAGCTATTCATTGAAAAAATAATTTGTGGATTTTAATTGTGAGATCAATATTACTTAACAATGTGACATTACAGAATCACTTAATATAACATAAGATCACATAACTATTTTTTGTCTTCTATGCCATATTGGGTTTTTGTGGTTTTTTTGGTTTGTTTTTTGGTTTTTTTTTTTTTTGTTAGGCAATGTGATTAAGTGACTTGCCCAGAGTCACACAGCTAGTAAGTGTTATGTGTCTGAGCCTGGATTTGAACTCAAGTCCTCCTGAATCTAGGGCTGGTGCTCTATCCACTGTGCCACCTAGCTGCCCTGTCCATACTATATTATTAGAGAGGCAGCACGGTATAATGGACAAATAATCAGTCTTAAAGCCAAGAAGAACTAGATTCAAGTCCTGCTTCTGGCACATACTGTGTGATCCTGAGTAAATTATTTAACTTCTCAGTAACCTTTAAGGCAGCCCTTTAAGATTATATGTTGCAGGCAAAGGCCATACCTGCATTGGTAAAGGGGGTTTCCCAACCTGGAGTTCACTGTATCAATCCCAGTTTTAATCCATATCCTTTTCATAATCTTTTAAGTTGATACAAAACTACAAATAACTACTCAGGGTTTTTTTTTTATAGCTACTTCCTGATTTTCCAGTGTAGTAACCTTGTCAAAAAGGAAAATGAAGTCAATCTAGCATAACCTGCTCTTGATGAAGCCATGGTGGCTCTCTGTGATTTTTGCTGCCATTTTGGGGTATTCACTAGCTAACCCTTCTTAAGGATTTGATTAGTATCCAATTGGGGGCCATCTCCAGTCATCCTGATCTATATCTTGCCACTGGACCCAGATAGTGCTAGCAGAGAAAGCGAAGCTGGTGACTTTGCACAACCTTCCTTTACTTAAATCCAATTCATTTGCAAGTCATGGCATCACCTTCCTGATGTCATGACTCTCTTTGAAAATGAAGGACAAACAACAACAACCTTTAGCAATAAGTTATAGAATACTGCCAGAAATCAAAGTCATGGTCATTGGCCTCTATCTATCAGACTCTGCTCTGTTTTCTTTTTTGAAAATCAGGACATTTGTCTTTCTCCAATCCAGCAGCCCTCTTCTCATTCTCTACATCCTGGAGGTAATGGGCTCTCCCTTCACTGAATATCCTTAAATAAAGACTAGATTGCCATTTGAAGGAGATGTCAGGTATAGGTTGGACCAGAACCAGATAAGTTCTAAGGTCTCATCTAACTCTGGAATCCTATGATTCTGATTCACTAATAGGGACTCAATGATCCCAGCAATCTGAGATATAAGTCTAATGAACCCATAGCCTTGAACTCACCAAGTGGAGCAAGATGTTTTCTTATTATCTCCCTTCCTCTCTTGGGTTTCAACTCTTTGTGAGTTTCTTTTATTCCTTTCCAGTTCAAATATTGTTGTCTTTGGTAGGGAAACTATTCTGCAACTGCTCCCTTACCTTCTTGTGAAAAGTTGTTTCCTTACAGAGTCATGATACACTCAGACTCAATCTCATTGAGTCTTTGTGATACTATAGTCACTCAGTCATATAGTCAATAAACATTTATTAAAGACCTATTATATGCCCAACATTGTTCTAAGCACTGTGGAAACAAAAACATGCAAAAGATAGGCCTTTCTCTCAAGGAGCTCAGTCTAATAGGAGAAACAACATGCAAACAATTATGTGCAAACTATACACAGGATAAACTGGAGATATTGAACAGAGAAATGATATTCATCAGACTCTTTAGCTTACTTTGCTTCCTACCTATATATTTTCCATTAGTGTATAGATAGCTGAAGCTTTAAGTTTTATTGTCTTATTTATTTTGTAAATAAAATTTTATAAACCATTTAACAAAAAAATTTATTTTAACAATAATTATGTATGATATGTTATGTATTATATAAAATAAATATGTAACAAATAAAATAATTTTATAAATATTATTTGTTTATTTTCAGGGCGCAGTTTTTTTTTTTTTTTACATTGTATTTCCTCAGTGGCACAGTGGCCAGAACATGATAGGCACTTAATAGATACTTGTTAAGAGCAAAGGGAATTACCTCATCAGAAACTATGGATCTCATGCTATTTTGTGCATCTAAGCACTTCAATTTATCCAGTAACAACATAAATGTGTTACAGAAAGAACAATATTAAAATATGTTCTTCTACAATACAGAAATTTGTTTTGCTTGGTTATTTATATTTATTACAAGGATTTTGTTTTTATTGGGGAGGGGAGGAGTAGAGGAAGATAAACTAGATTTTTGTTAGTTAAAATTAGTTTATTACTTAAAAACTTTAATTAAAAAAATAAAACTTATAGTTAACACTTAAAAAAGTAAAGAAATGCAGAGCCAAGGTGGCAGAGTAAAGGCAAGGATTCACCTGAACTCTCCCAAATTCCTCTTTAAACAGCTTAAAATAATGTCTCAAAATGAATTCTAGAGTGGCAGAACCAACAAAAGGCTGGGATGAAACAATTTTTCATCCCAAGACAACTTAGAAGGTAAACAGAAAAGGTCTGTCTCACTGGAGTGAGAGTGAAGCACAGTCCAGCTCAGGCCATTCCCTAGCAAGCCAACAGCAGGTCTTAGAGGTGGTTGAATTGGCAGCACCAGCTTCCTGAGTTCTTATCCCACAGACAGTAAGGGGGTTGGAAAACTGGTCAGAAGGAGATTACAGGGGACCCTCTGCTGGCACATTGTGCAGGACTCTGTTGCATTGCCCAAACAGGGTTCCCAGTCATAGTCACAGAGAAAGAAGGAAAACTAACACACCAGAGCATACAGACTCAGTGGAACAGGGACTACGGTCACAGTTCCAGGAAAGAAAAGAATGTTTATGGTCACTCACAGACCAGAGCACAAGCCAGAAGAGCAGTGACTACACCTCTCCTTAGATGATAACACCTTGGAAAAACTAAAATAACTAAAATCTTATAGACTCCCAGAACTAGCTCTAAACACAGCAGCCAAAATAAAAAAAAGAAAAGAAAAAAGCTGAAGTTTGAGACAGTGTCCTCTCCACACCAGAAGCAGAGCAAACTTTTGAGTTAAAAGTCAAGAAATAACAAACAACAAAAATGAGCAAAAAAACCCAAAAAACAAATAAAAACCCTAACCATAGAGAGTTGCTATTTTGGTAGGGAAGATCAAAACACAAACTTAAAAGTAGATAACAAAGTTAAAACAGCTACATCCAAAGCCTCAAAGAAATATGAATTGGTCTCAGGCCCCAAAAGAATTCCTGGAAGTGCTCAAAAACTATTTTAAAAATAAAATAAGAGAAGTAGAGAAAAATGTGAAAAAAATGAGACTGTGAAAGAAAATCATAAAAAAATAGTCAACAACTTGGTAAAGAAGGCACAGAAATACTGAAGAAAATAACACCATAAAAAAAAGAAAAATATAATAGGCCAAATGGCAAAAAGAATCACAAAAATCCATTGATTAGAACAATTCCTTAAAAAACAGAATTGGCCAAATCGAAAAGGAAGTGCAAAAGCTCACTGAAGAAAATAATTCCTTAAAAATTAGAATTGTGCAAGTGGAAGCTAATGATTCTACAAGACATTAAAAAGCAATAAAATAAAGTCAAAACCATGAAGAAAATAGAAGTGTGAATCTCTCATCGCAAAAATAATTGACATGGAAAATAGATCAAGGAGAGATAATTTAAGAATTATTAGACTACCTGAGAGCCTAGACATATCTTTAAAAAAATTGTCATGGAAAATTGCCCTGAAATCCCAGAACCAGAGGATAAAGTAGAAATTGAAAAAAAAAAAAAAACACCAATCCAGAGAACCCACATCAAAAAGAAAAATATTGCAAATAACCAGAAAGAAACAATTCAAACATCATGGAGTCATAGTCAGGATAACCAAGATTTAGCAGCTTCTACACTGAAGAATCAGACAGCTTGGAATATGATATTACAGAGGGCAGATGAGCTAGGATAAAAACCAAGAATCACCTACTCAGCAAGACTGAATATAATCCTTCAGGAGAAAAAATGGGTATTTAATGAAACAGAGGACTTTCAAGCATTCCTGATGAAAAGACCAGAGCTGAACAGAATATTTTATTTTCAAATACAAGACTCAAGAGAAGCATAAAAACATAAACAAGAAAGCAAAAACATAAGAGATTCAATAAAGTTTAACTCTTTACACTCCTATATTGGAAGTTTATAGTTGTTAATTCCTAAGAACTTTATCATTTCTAGAGCAGTTAGAAGGGGTATACATATACAGAAGGCATGGATGTGAGTTGACTATGATGGGATGATTCTTAAAAAAAAATTGCATAAGGGGTCAGAAAGAGATGTGTTAGGAGGTGAAAGAAGGGAGAAGTAGAATGGGGTAAATTATCTCACATAAAAGACAGTAGAGAGGAAGACAGGAAATGGCAAGCAATGCTTAAACCTTACTCTCACTGGAATTGACTCAAAGAGAAAATAACATACACACTCATTTGGGTTTAAAAATTTGTCTTACCCTACAGGGAAGTAGGAAGGGAGGGAAATAAAGAAAGGGGAAAGCTGATAGAAGGGAGGGCAGATGGGGGAGGCAGTGGTCATAAGAAAAACACTTTTGAGGAGGGACAAAGTGAAAGGGAGAGAAAGAGAAAAATAAACAGGGAGAAAATAGATTGGAGGGAAATATAAAGAAATCATTGCTGTGAAAAAATTTATAGCAAGTATCTCTAATAAAGGCCTCATTTCTTGAACATATAGAGAACTGAGTCAAATTTATAAGAATACACATCATCCCCAATTGATAAACAGTGAAAGCATATGAACAGATAGTTTTCAGAAGGAAAAGACAAAGCTATCTATAGTCACATAAAAATATTCTAAACAACTATTGATTAGAGAAATGCAAATTAAAAAAAATTCTGAGATACTATTTCACACTTATCAGATTGGTAAATGTGACAGAAAAGGAAAGCAATAAATATCAGAGGGCAGGTTAGAAAAGTGAGACACTAAAGCACTCTTGGTGGAGTTGTGAACTGATCCAACCTTTGAGGAGAGGAATTTGGAAATATGCCCAAAGGGCTATAAAACTGTATAAATCCTCTGGCCCAACACCACCACTACTAGATCTATATTCCAAAGACATCCAAAAAAAAAAAAAGAAAAAGAAAAAGGATCTATATGTACAAAAATATTTATAGCAGCTCTTTTTGTGGTAGTAAAAAATTGAAAATTAAGGTGGTGCCCATCATTTGGGGAATGGCTGAACAAGTTATGGTATATGGATGTAATGGAATACTATTATGCTATAAAAAATGATGAGCAGGATGATTTCAGAAAAAAATTCAGAAAGATAGACATGAACTGATGCAAAGGGAAGTGAGCAGAACCAGGTGAACAGTGTACAATGATCAACTGTGAATGGCTTAGTTAGTCTCAGCAATACAATGCTCCAAGACAATTTCAAAGGACTTATGATGAAAAATGCTATCTATCTGCAGAAAAAGAACTGATAGAGTCTGAATGTAGATCAAAATGTACTTTTTTTAACTTTATTTTTTTCTTTTTTTGGGGGGAGGGGTATCTGTTTTCTTTCACAACATGACTAATATGGAAATATATTTTTCATGACTGCACATGTATAACCTATATCAAATTGTTTGCCTTCTCAGTGAAGGGTGAGGGAAAGGAGGGAGAGAGGGAATTTGGAATACAAAATTCTAAAAAAAAAGGATGTTAAAATTGTTTTTATTTATAATTGGAAAAAAGTAAAATATTAAAAAAGTAAAGAAAACACTGACCATACTAATATCAACTTGTCTGAATGAAAAGAGATTGCATGGGAGAGGAAACATTGTATCTTTTTTAATGAATGCTTCTTAACTAAGTACAAAGGGAATTAATTGTACAGAGATTGTTTATCTTAGGCTACTTTCTACATCAAAGTCTTTCACCTGATGTGTCCAGTCTGTACAATAGACTCATAATTGTGTCCAAGAGACGAAAGTATTAAAAAAAAAAAAACACTATCCTTCATGAGACCAACCTATCTAGAAGAAATGGGGAGGGGGAATCTATCTGAACTCCAGGTTTATCTTCCATAAGACCAGATATCAAAGTAATGAATTTAATTTTTCAGTTTTACTCCAGATGTTTAGAGCTGTGCAGCCACAGCTGTCTATTCTGTGGCCCTGACAGTAGAATTAGGAGCAGGAACCAGGCAAGTAGCACTGAGCTGTGCCAAAGGTTGACTTTTTGAACTTCCAGTGGTTCACCAAGATGATACAGAGCTGCCCAATTGCAGCCTGGTCCTCCCAGCCCTGTAATCATGCCCTTTGATTACTACTGCATGAAGTGATTCTAACCAGACTCCCTTTCCTTTGGTAATGTAAGCCATGTTTTTCTTCCATCCCTATTTCCACTCCAGTAAAATTACTCCCTTGTATGTTTAAGGGGTGGGAGGGTTGAGATTCAATCCTGAAGAAGATAATATTTATTCCTAGCACGGCCATTAATTTCTCTACGGAGAGGTAGAGGGGGGATGGGAAGAATGCCCAGGGAAAGAAGCACTGAAATTTGTGGAGAAAAGCTATCAAAACAAAGAGTTATGTTCACAGATCCTGGATTCATACATTCAAATATATTATTTTCCCTGAGAAGGAAGCTGGGTCTTTAGTGTCAGATATGGATTGGAGGTGAGCTACCCCTTCTGTTGTAAATAACTTTCTTATAACAACTGATGATAAGAGAGAGTTGCCAGAAAGAAAGGAAGGAAGGAAGGAAGGAAGGAGGGAGGGAAGAAACAACATGAACATGGGTTCCATTAATTACTCCCATTTAGTTCCCATTTACTTCCAAGGACTGGGTCAAGGCAAAGAACTCCATTTCCTTTTGATGATTCTTGACTTCCAAGGTGCATCATGGATTGTATAGTTATCTCCACTCAATTCAAAAAGAATTTATCAAGTATCTACTGCTTTTACATTCTTACTCTGCACCAGGCAAAAGCATTCCTTGAATCCAATGAGCTTACAATCTCATAGGGGAAGTAACCTATAAAAAAATAGCTACATACATGTTATATCCTGAGTAGATGGAAGAGAGAAGGCCCTTGAAACTGGGGAGATTGGGAAAGACCAAACTCTCTAGTAAACCGTAGGAATACAAAGACCAAAGCAAAACACATCCTGCTCTCAGGGAGTTTATATTCTACCACCCTATTTTCCTCTGAGAACTCAACTAATATTACGATTTTGGTAATAAACTAATATTTCTATGGAAGTTATGGGAATAACAAAACCCGTTTATCATGACAATCTTATAAGATAATGCAAGTATATAGTACTGTTATTCTTATCATTTATGACAATTTTACAGAAGAGGAACCTGAAGTTCTAAACAGTAAAGTAATTTAGCTGTAATCATACAGCTATTTGGTGATGAAACCTAAATACAAACCTAAATGACCAGCTCTAAGTGTTTTTGCTACCTATACTGACTCTCTGAGGAAGCTAGGTGACATAGTGGATAGAGACCTAGGCTTGAAGTCAGGAAGACTCATCTTCCTGAATTCAAGTCTGGCCTTAGACACTTACCATGTGACCCTGGGCTAGGGAAGGAAATGGTAAATCATTCCAGTATCTTTGCCAAGCAAACCCCAAAGTAGGTCACGATGAGCCAAATGTGACTGAACATCAACAACATGGAGCAGTGGATTTGGAGTCAGAAGAGCTGGGTTCTAATCCTAACAGTATTACTACCAGAAAAGTCACTTTCTTCTTGTGATCTGGTAAATGGGGTCAGGGTTGGGGGTTTAATCTAGATGACCTTTAAGGTCTCCTTTAGCTCAAAGTGTATAATTATATAATATCTCAAATTTCACATAACTGATTAATCAGGTAATACAAAAATCCCCTTTTAACTGGACTTATGAAAGGAGGCAAAATACACACACATGCACACACATGCACGTGAGCACAGACGTGCACACACACACACATTATTGGCCATTCCCATAATAGTTAAGTATTACTGTACCTAATTGTTTCTAAGACATAGGGCAGCAATTTAGCTGCAGCTATCAGGGAAATATAAAGGAGTATAGTAGTAAAATTACAGGTCTGAGAATGAAAAGACATGGGTTCTAGGGTCAGCTCTTCACTAATAAATTCTGCCTTCTTGGACAAGTCATTTCATCTTGATGACCTCAATTTCTAATCTATAAAGTAAGACTGTTCAAGTAAGTAATCTCTATGATCTCTTCTAACCAACAAAACAAACTTCCTAATAAGAGCTGAATGTCATCAAGCACAGGTTGAATGAATTTTAAAGCAGTGTATGGTTCAGGCATTGGACTAGATGACATGATGATCCTGGGCAAGTCACTTAACCCTGTTTGCCTCAGTTTCCTCATCTGTAAAATGGGCTGTAGAAGAAAATGGCAAGCCACTCTTAGTATCTGCCAAGAAAACCACAAATGTGGTCACAAAGAGTCAGACATGACTGAAACAACTGAGTAACAAAAACATCTGACCCTCATGGTATAATGATCCACTATTTATTAAGTGCTTATTATTTCACAAAAATTGCGCTAGGTAATAAAGATACAAATATTAGGTAGAAATAATGTCAGCCCTCCAAGAGCTTACATTCCAGTAGAGGAGACAACATGTTACATGACTAGGTTTATACAGCTACATGTAGAGTAGATATAAGGTGACTTTAGAGAGGAAAGCACTGTCTGCTGGAGAAGACTGGGAAAGGTCTCCTGCAGAAGGTGCTATTTGAGATATTTTTTAAAAGAGGCCAGGAATTCTAAGAGGAGGAGATAAAGAGGAAGAGCATTCCAGTCACAGAATGCAAGTGACAGAAATGGGAGATGAAGTGCTGTGTGTGAGAAAGAGCAAAAAGGAACATCAATTGTTATCACTTGTCCATGGATGACCCCCAAATCTAGATCTCCATTGAAGATATCTCTCTGAGAAACAGGTTGAACTGCTTAAGATCACTTCTCCCTATACTTTGATTCCTTGCTTATTCTCAGACATGACACTCCATTTCCTGACTCCAGGTGTTGTTGCTGGTGGTCCCTAATGCTTAGAAGGCTCTCCACCCTCATCTCCTTCTCCAGGGAAACCAGATTCCTTAGCTTTCTTCAAGTCTTAGTTAAAGTCTTACCTTCTGCAAGAATGAGGACTTTCTCAGTCCTCATTAATCTTAGTGACAGAGTGAATTGGGTTTAAGGCTTGGTCTTTGAGAAAGAAATCTAGCCAGTAAACCCCAAGTTAACCAGGTAGCTTTCAGCCATCAAAATTTCCTTTCCTTTTGGCAGAACACCCTCAGGTAAGAGGAGAGGAGAGAAGAGGAGAAAAGAGGAGAGGAGACGAGAGGATGAGTTGAGTTGCCCAACTGGAACTGGCTAGCTGGGTCCTCATTCAGACAGTTCAGACTGCTCACAGGTTGTTATTTATCCTTCATTCTCATAGAGGACCATGAAATCAGGGAGATGATGACATAACTTTCAATTGACTTTGATTTGAGGGAGGAGGTTTGTGAAAAGTCACCACCCTCACTTTCTCCTCTAGAGTCATCTGAGTCCAGCGGCCAAATATAGATTATGACATCTGAGGATGGCCCAGAATGCAATGGGAGACTTTGGCCCTTTTAAAACTGAAGTCTTTTCAGGTTCTCACTTTGAGTGAAGCAACGCTCATTCAGTGAATAGGCCTCTTTAAAAAGTGAATCAAGGTCACCACCACTCTCAAACTATGCAACCTTGGTCAAATCACTTAACATCTCAGAGGCTCAGTTTCTTCTTCTACAAAATGGAGGTAATAATACTTGCACTTCCTACTCATGGGATTGTTATAAGGAAAATACTTAATAAAAATTAAGGTAACACAAGAATAGGAGATATTTTTTATCTCTCCCAATAATAATAATGTGACAATATTTAATAATAATAATAGCTAGCATTTACATAGAACTTTAAGGTTTGCAAAATACTTCATAAATGTTATTTCATTTTAACATCACAATAACCTTGTGAGGAAGGTGTTATTACTATCCCCATTTTCCAGATGATGAAACTGAAGAGAATGGAAGTTAAATTACTGGGTCACTTTAACAAGAAAGTATCTGGGAGAGCAGAGCCAAGATGGTGGAGTAAAAGCAGTAACTTCCTTGAGCTCTTCCCCAAACCCCTCCAAATACCTATAAAAAAATGGCTCTAAACAAATTCTAAAGCAGCAGAACCCACAAAAAGAAAGAATGAAACAAATTTCCAGCCCCAGATAACCTGGATGGTTGATTGGAAAGGTCTATCATGCTGGGCTGGGAGAGGAATGCAGTTTAACATGGGTGCACAGGGAAAACAGGCCTCAGTGAACCTGGAGCAGGCCTCAGAGGACTGAATCACAGGCAGTTATGGCAGTTTCCAGACTTCTCAACCCACAATCACCAAAGACAACTTAGAAGGTCAGTAGGAAGTCTGTAACCATAGTGAGAGAAAAACTTGGTCAGCCAGTCCCAGCATAGCCCTGAGGCTGTGGCCACTTCCTGAGCTCAGTCCACAGACAGAGGGGGAATCGAGTGGCTGATCAGAGGGGGATTTCAGGGATCTCTTTGGTGATGCTGAGGCAGGATTCTCTTGCTTTGCCCATGCATGGATCTGGGTCACAGTTCTGGGTGGCAGTACTAAGGCGACGGGAGGAGCTCTGACATGGTGGAGCTTGTAGTGGTGGTGGAGAGGGAATGCTTCTCACAGTTTCAAGGCAGAAAAGAGTGCTTGTGGTCACTCATAGACCAGAGCACAGGCCAGAAAGGAGTAAACACCTCACCCTTGATCATACCACCTTGGAAGAACTGAAAATTTATAGGTCCCTAGAAGTATCTCTGAAAACAGCTGCATAAAACCCCTAAAGCTTGGGACAGTACATTCTCCACACTGGAAGCAGACCCCTACCTTAACAAAGAGTTTAAAACTCAAGTACTTGACTGTTACAGTTTGTTCATGATCCTAGTCAATTACCTAAGTAAGTAGAGGAAAAACTGGGAAGAGAAATGAGAGTGATACAAGAAAATCATGAAAAACAAGTTAACAGCTTACTAAAGCAGACCCAAAAAAAATACTGAAGAAAATAACACCTTAAAAGTAGCCTAACCCAAATGGTGAAAGAGTTCCAAAAAGCCAAAGAGGAGAAAGAATGCCTTCAAAAGTAGAATTGACCAAATGGAAAAGGAAATCCAAAAGCTCACTGAAGAGAATACTTTCTTAAAAATTAGAATGGAGCAAATAGAAGCTAGTGACTTTATGAGAAATCAAGATATTGTATAAAAAAACCAAAAGAATGAAAAAATAGAAAATAATGTGAAATATTTCATTGGAAAAACAAATGACCTGGAAAATAGATCCAGGTGAGATAATTTAAGAATTATTGGACTATCTGAAAGCCATGATCAAAAAAACAGCTTAGACATTATCTTTCAAGAAATTATCAAGGAAAACTACCCTGATAGTCTAGAACCATAGGGCAAAATAGAAATTGAAAGAATCCACCGATGTCCTCCTGAAAGAGATCCCCAAAGGAAAACTCTTAGGAATAATGTAGCCAAATTCCAGAGTTCCCAGGTCAAGGAGGAAATATTGCAAGCAACCAGAAAGAAACAATTCAAGTATTGTGGAAACACAATCAGGATAACACAAGATTTAGCATCTTCTACATTAAGGGACCAGAGGGCATGGAATATAATATTCCAGAGGGCAAAGGAGGTAGGATTACAACCAAGAATCACCTCCCCAGTAAAACTGAGTATAATCTTTCAGGGGAAAAAAATAGACATTCAGTGAAATAGAGAACTTTCAAGCATTCTTGATGAAAAGATCAGAGCTGAATAGAAAATTTGACTTTCAAATACAAGACTCAAGAGAAGCATGAAGAGGTAAACAGGAAAGAGAAATCATAAGGGCCTTATTAAGGTTGAACTGTTTACATTCTTTCATGGAAAGATATTTGTAACTCATGAGATCTTTGTCAGTGTTAGGGTAGTTTGAGGGGAAAATTATATGTATGTATGGATAGATAGATAGATAGATAGATAGATAGATAGATAGATAGATAGATAGATAGATAGA
>NW_020954751.1:5717228-5722178 GCF_900497805.2 Vombatus ursinus | reverse complement strand
AGATAGATAGATAGATAGATAGATAGATAGATAGATAGATAGATAGAGGGCACAGAGTGAGTTGAAGATGAAAGGGTAATATCTGGAGAATAAAATTAAGGGGTGAGAGAGGATTATCCTGGGAAAAGGAGAAAGGGAGAGGTAGAATGGGGTAAATTATCTCACATAAAACAGGGAAAAAGGCTTGTACAGTCGAGGGGAAACAGGAGAAGGTGAGAGGGAATGAGTAAATCTTATTCTCATCAGATTTTGCTTAAGGAGGGAATAACATACACACTCAATTGGGTATGGAAATCTATCTTACCATTCAGGAAAATAGGGAGGAAAGGGATAAGAGAGCAGGGGGATGATAGAGGGGAGGGCAGATTTGGGGAGGGGGTAATCAGAAGCAAACACTTCTAAGGAGGGACAGGGTCAAAAGAGAGAATAGAATAAATGGGGAGGTGGCATAGGATGAAGGGAAATATAGTTAGTTTTTCACAACATGACTACTATGGAAGTGTTTTGCATGACTACTCATGTATAACCTGTATCAAGTTGCTTGCCATCTCAATGAGGGTGGGTGGGGTGGGAGGAAGGGAGAAAATGTGGAACCCAAAGTTTTAAAAACAAATATTAAAAATTGTTTTCACATGCAACTGGGAAATAAGATATACAGGCAATGGGGTATAGAAATCTATCCTGCCCTTTAGGAAATTAGAAGGAGAAAGGGATAAGAGAAAGAGGGGAAGAGATAGATGGGAGGGCAGATTAGGGGAAGGGGCATTCAGAATGCATGCCATCTTGGGGTGGGGGGAGGGACAAGATGGGGAGAAAATCTGGAACTCAAAATATTGTGGAAGTGAATGTTGAAAACTAAAAATAAAAGATATATATAAGCTGAAAAAATATAGAATAAAATTTTTAAAAAAGAAAGTATCTGAAGCTGGATTTGACTTCCTGGCTCCAGGTCTGTTGTTCTATTCACTGCAATATCAGCTGCCTTAAGATGTCAGATCCATGAGACTAGATTTTCTGTCTGTGCATCTGCCACCATCTTGTATAGCACATATCACATAGAAGATAATTAATAAATGTTTGTAGGATAAATTGATGAACGTATTTCATTAATGAAGCTCATTTGAACCACAACCCCTCTGTGAGATAGATAGAATAGGCATTATTATAAAAAAAGAAGTGATTTAAAGAGCATTAATATTTTTCCAGAAGAATTCCTGAGGGGCTAGCACCTCTTCTGTCCATGTGGGACACTAGGGAATAGCCCTAGACCTAAAAATAAAAAGCTTGAGTTCATATATCCAAACCTCATTTCTTATAAACCTGAGCAAATTGGAGGATCATGGATTTGGAGCTAAAAGAGACTTATGAGTTCAAATCCAAACCCCTCATTTTGCAGGTGAGAAAACTGAGGCCCAGAGAGATTAAATGACATGCCCAAAGACACCCAGATAGTAAGTGTCAAAGTCAGAATTTGAACTCCCTGTGAATCTAGATTCAGTGCTTGTTCTACTGTACCAATCCCTTCTTTCTCCGAGCTTCCTCATCTATAAAATAGGGATAGTAATATTTTCATAATGCAACTCATAATGTTGTAGCCCAGAAAGTACTTTGTAAAACCACTATACAAACATGAGCCAGGAAGGTTTCTATTTCATCATTTTTAGGACTAAGAATCTTTGAGGACTTAAAAAACATTTAAGAAGGTAAGACCTTATGGCAGGGCCTGAGAAGGAGGCCAAGCCCTCAAGATTTATACCTTAACAATTATGTGGGATCCCAAAGGTGATTTCTTTCTCTCTTTGTAACAAAATGCTTCCCCTCATCAATGCAATTTTAAATATTCTACTCTGACCTTTTTGTCTGTGAGGAGAGTTTAATTACCTGCCCAGTTTACATAAATTATTTCGCCTGTTTGTCTAAAATTGAATCCTGGACAGAGATCAATATGGCCATGAAGGAGCCAGGGAAAACGGCTTCTCACAAATGCCATCAAAGGTCACCAAAACCTTTTCTGCAAAGAGAGGGACACATTTTGTTCATCAGCCTAGTGCACATCTCTTGACTGTTGCCTGCTGTCTTGGAGTATCAGCCATGGGGGATGATTGATCATCGGCTAGAGGGCATTGGGTACCAACTCTCCTGAGATTTGGCTGTGTGAAATTAATTGAATGCTGTGATAGGTCTGATTCATCATTCTCCAAGAAGGGGGGAAATGGTAGAGAACAAACCAAGCACTTGATGCATGATGCCTGGCTCAGATAAACTGATTTTTATCCTATAGCTCAGTACTAACCAAGTATGTGATCCTTGATCCTTCATCAGAGCCGTTTAAAAGTGTCTGAGAAGGAGCATCTCTGTAACCTTCCATTCATTCATTATTCAATGAATTTGTTGATCAACAAACACTTAGTGAGTACCGACTCTGTGGAAATGCTTTGTTTGGTATCAGGGGAGACACAATGAAAAATAAAGCAGAATCCCAGCCCTTAAGGAATTTATATTCTAGGGAAAGATGTCATGAGAAAATAGACGGAAAGCATTTCACAAAATGTTAAATGCCATATGCTGAGCTATCTCTAGTCGTTCTGATGAATATCTGGCCACTAGACCCAGATGACTCTGGAGGAGAAAGTGAGGCTGGTGACCTTGCACAACCCTCCCTCACTCAAAACAAAGTCAATTGCAAGTCATATCATCATCTCCCTGAAGTCATGGGCCTCTTTGAGAACAAGGACAAACACAACAACAAGTGTTTTATGATATCTGTTATCAATATTATTGTTATTGTTGTTGTTATTGTTACTATTATATTAGGTTACATTAAGAAAAACACAGTGTCTGAGGATAGGAGTCATCCTACTTGCTCAGATTATATCTGGAGAATTATGTCTAGTTTGGGGAATCATATTTAAGGAAGGACATTGTTGACCTAGGTTATATCCAGACAAGCAAGATAATGAAGGTCCTTGAGTTCATGCCATATGAGAATTGGTTGAAGGCAATGACAATATTTAGACTGAAGAAGATGAGACTTAGTAGGGACATAGTAACTATCTTTAAGTATTCGAGGCATATACAACAGAACAGAGATCAGATTTGTTTTGCTAGATACCATGAGAGCAATGGGTAGAAGGTGCAAAGAGAAAAATTTAGACTGGATGTCAAGAAAACTTTCCTAACAATTAGAGTGAGTGTCAAGTGAGTTAACAGCTAATTTGTTGTTGTCCTTCATAACCACAGAGGACCAAAATTTACATCACAATGTTGGGTCAAGGTATAGTATGTCCAACTATGACTGATCAAACCAACATGAGCTCAGAAAGGTCTACCACAAGTTGGACACAAATAGTTCATATGAACATTTGGGATGAAAATGTCTCTAAATTTTTGCATCTTACATTTCTTTGGAGCTACTGCAATTCTGCTTTGCTCATAGAGCACAGCACCTTCTTTGATGCAGACATGCCATGTTGAGTGGTCCTGTGCCAGCATCTCCCATTTTTCAAAATTAATCCCAAAGCTCTTCAGAGAGATCTTGAGAGCATCCTTTTATCACTTTTTCTGGCCTCCATTTAAGTGTCTCTCAATCATGAGTCATACAGGAGCAGAAGTTGGGTTCCATCTATCAGACTTTCCAGGGGTTGCTGGGAATGATCACTGAGGGCCAGATCCCTTACACTCAAAGCCCCTCTGAAATTATGTAATTCTTTTTTTTTTTAATTTTTAGGCAATTGGGGTTAAGTGACTTGCCCAGGGTCACAAAGATAGTAAGTGTCTAGTGTTTGATCTGAGCCCAGATTTGAACTCAGCTCCTCCTGACTCCAAGGCCGGTGCTCTATCCACTGTGCCATCTAGCTGCCCCGAAATTATGTAATTCTGTGTCACAAATAAATATAAAACCAAATGACATATACAAAATACATAAGAAAACCACTGAGTACTATGATACTCTCCAGCTCTGTTGACCTCAGTTCATAATGAGACTGACGTGTTTAATCCTTGGGGCTGTCAACTACTCCCATCAAGCTTCTATTGAAGAAAAGGAGGGAGTAGTGGAAGACTAACCTAATAGTGGAGATAGGACATGTAGAAAGATAACTGTGATAGGGCAATATATGATGTTTCATATGACTAATTACTAGCTAAGTGCTAATTAGAAGGCGAAAGGGAGGGAGAAAGAGAGGGGTCAGTTCCAGTGGAGGAATCAGGGAAGACAGCATGAAGGAAATAGCCAATTAGCTAGATTTTTAAGGATGGGTCAGATTTTAGAACAATTAGAGACCACAAATGAGAGCTGTCCAAGATAAAGGAAAAGACGTGAGTATGCACAAAGGTGGAAAAATTCATTTTATATTTTGAAAAATAGGGGTTTAGGGGAGAATTAACTGATGTCAGAGCCTGACTCTGTTTCTTACTAACTGTGAGACCCTTGGTCAAGCCCCTTAGCTTTATTTTCTTCATATGTAAAATGAAGGGATTAGATTAGACTATCTCTAAAGTCCCTTCCAGCTTTATATTCATAATGATATGACTTGGGAAAAGATGATGGCCGTAAGGAGAGGACAGAAATAAATCAGTCAACAATCAGCACTTAGTTGTTTTTTAGTTATTTCAGTTATGTCCAACTCTTTGTAACCCCACTTGGGGTTTTCTCAGCAAAGATACTAGAGTGGTTTCCCATTTTCTTCTCCAGCTCATTTTATAGATGAGGAAACTGAAGCAAACAGATTAAATGATTTGCCCAGGCTCACACAGCTAGTAAATGTCTGAGGCCGCACTTGAATTCAGGAAAATGAGTCTTCCTGATTCCAGGCTCAGCGCTATCCACTGAACCACCTAGCTGTTCCTGCACTAGCCTTCACTAAGCACCTAATCTGTGTCAAATATTTTGATAGATAGTAAGGAGAGAGAGAGAGAGAGAGAGAGAGAGAGAGAGAGAGAGAGAGAGAG
>NW_020954751.1:5652190-5717218 GCF_900497805.2 Vombatus ursinus | reverse complement strand
GAGAGAGAGAGAGAGAGAGAGAGAGAGAGAGAGAGAGAGAGAGAGAGTGAATATCTGCCCTTACATTACATCAGAAATCTGCCCCCCAAAAAAAGAAAAAAAAATAACAGCAATACTAAAAGAAAAGAATAGGTAGAACTTGGTGGCATATTGTACTGCGTAGTAAGATAGGAACTTTCACTCTGGTAGAGAAGTTCCCTCTACCAATGAAAGATCTCTTCAACTTACAATTTTATAGAGTTACTTGGATCACAAAGAGGTTAAGTGACTTGGTAAAAGTCACATAGCCATTATGTGACTTGATGCCAGGTCTATCTGGTTCTGAGGCCAGTTCTATCCATACCACCATACCTCTCTGTAAGGGGTGGAAAAGGAAAATTCAAAGATAATTCCAAAGTTTCATACCTAAGTTACCAGGAGAATGGTGGTTTATAATAGAAATGGGAAATCTAGAGGGAGAGTAACTTTTTAAGGAAGATATAAAGTTTGGGCCTCAATTCTTTCATCAACAAAATATAAAAAAGCTCTAATATTCTGTGTCATTCCAGGGCATTTGGAGGCAGAGGACATCTGACTGAACCATGGCTTTGCCACTTACTACCTGTACGGCCTTAGGCAAATCATTTAACCTCCTCAAGTCTATTTCTCAGAATCACAGAATCAGAAAGCTATAAGATACTTTAGCAACCATCTATTCCAGATTAGACATGAAGAAAATCTGCACTATAGCAGTCACTGACAAGTGGTCATCTAGTCTCTGTGTAATTTCTTCCTCGTGTGTAAAATGAAGTAGAAGGAAAGGGAGAGAATACATTAGAAGGTTTGTAAGGTTCGTTTCAGCTTTTGATCTATGATTCCACGTTCCTAAGATATAGGCAAAAAATCGGCAACAATGATTTTATGACTCCTGTGATGCAAACAACACTGTCCCACTTGGACTAGTCACCAGAATGAGAATTGCCTCCCCACAATTTATTAAGTGACTCAGCATCTGCAGAGCAAGAAGGTTACTTTTCATTCTTTTTAGACGAGGGCTCCAAAGGACAAAAGCAGATGTTCAAGATTTTTCTGGGAGAGACAGAGTCTTCATTTGGCACCCCTAGCTATCTTTCTACAAAGAGTCTAGTCACATATTAGGGGCCCTGGGATCATGGGACCATTACATTCCTCCAAGAAGAGAGTACTCTCAGCATACTTTCTGAGCAGTGTACAAGTCCATAATCAATTATTAAACAAGGTCAATATTTGTGGCGCAGGGAAGCATTTTAGCATATATTATTTATGCAAAGGGTTGTAATGGGCACGTCATGCTTGGATAGGGATTGTATGTAGTGGAATAACATTAACATGAAAACAGCTTGGCACAGGAAATGGATGTCTTTTCCTGGAAAATGTTTAGTCTCTCCTTTCATTTTTCAGTTCTTTCTAGCCAGCATTCTCTCTCTCTCTCTCTCTCTCTCTCTCTCTTTCTCTCCCCCCCCCCCGTGTGTGTGTGTCTCTTTGTGTATCTTTCTGTCTCTGTCTCTTACACCTACATAGACACAACACATGAGCTGAGTTTACCCTTACAACAACTTCATGAGGTATGTGCCTTAAATAATTATCCCTGTTTTACAAATAATGCTGAGGACCAGAGAGATTAAACACCTGACTGAAGTCCAATGGTAGGAAATGACGATGCCAGGAAACAAACCTAGGTCCTTTGATTCAAAACCCACCACCTTTTGCACTGCATCATGCTTCTTTATTTGTGGCCGCAAACAAATCACTTAAATTATTGGTTTCTTCATTTGCAAATCAAGTATAATAGTAGCACATACCTTACTGGGTTGTTACAAGGGTCAAATGAGATTATTTGTGTAACATACCTTACAAACATTTAAGTAACATATGTATATATACACACACATACAGATATATGCCAATGTTATTATTTATTAACATTAATTATTGCTATTGTTAATAATAACACTATGTGCAAGGTACTGTTCTGTGGACTAGGAATGTCAAAAGAAAAATAAAATAGCCTCTGCCCCCAAGGATCTTCTATTCTACTGGCATTTTCTCTCTTTCTTACTCTATCTTATCCCCTCTTTCCCCATCTCAAAGAACTTCAGGAATAGATGGGATCTCAGGAATAATCTAATTACCAGTTCTTGCTCAAACAGAAATCACCTCTTAAAATCCCTACAACTTGTTTCCAGAATCTAATAGAAAATTTTTATTAATGAAGAGTTCACTACATCTTGAGCAAGCTTATTCTACTTTTGCAGAGATCTTTTAGGGAGTTTTGAGTTTCTTCCTAATACTGAGCTGAAATATCTCTTTGAAGGATATCTCTCCCAGCCTCCCCCTGTCCCCACTGGCTATAATCACCCTCTCTAAAGTTGCTTTCTGTCTCCATATGTATTTTGTTTGTACCTTTTTGTTTGCATTCTTTCTCTCCAATTAGAATGAAAAATTCTTGAAGGTAAGGATGGTTTTTACCTCTCTTTATGCAGCACTCCTTCCAAGATTCCTTCGCCATCTTCCATTAGCCCTAGCAGGGTCCTTAGAGGTCAGTGACTACATTTCCCCTAAGGATTCTAGGGGCATTTCTGATGGGTTAGGTTTTTAGTATTGCTGACATGACCCATTCAATATGCTCCCCACTGATTATTATACAGACTTGATTAGCTTTTAGAAAAAGGTATTTATTAAGGTGGTAATGTAAAAATACTTGGTACAATTAAAAAAAAAAAGCCGGGGGCATACTTTCCCACAATTATACATAAGACCTCTGGGGAAAATGTGCCTAATCTTAGAGAATACATGAAACAATGAAGTAACTCACAATTCTTGGGTAATGGAAATTATTTTCTCCTTTCATGGAAGTCTCATGAAATTCCCCTTGGAGATATCTTTCTGCTTTAAAGACTGATGTTTCTGTAGAATCTTGAAGCTGCTTGTCTTCAGTTAGAAGTGTGTCTTTTCAGCTCCCAATACAGATTCTGCCAAAAGCCACTGCTGCTCTGAGGACACTGCTACCAATGCTGATAAGAAGTCCAAATCTTTTGGTATTTTGAAGTTCACAAAGTAATTCTCTGGTGAGGGAGGGGAGGGGAGAGAAATTTGATCTTCCCGTCCAGCACCACCAGGGACAACAGCAATTATATCAACTACTCCTGGATACTGTAATCTCCTGCTCAAATGTCCTTGCTGCAATCTCCAACTCCAAACTAGCTTTCTATGATATAAATGGGCCCAGAATCATGTCTAATTCCTCCATTCTCCATACTTTCCTCTATGGAGTTATCTGAGTTTTTCCTAATGACCAAATCACTTCATTCCTCCCAAATTGATTAAAATATTATTCACCCCAGTTTATCCTTTTCATCAACTGAAAAGCCTGGGCGTTCTGTGTTTAATAGGGGCATGGGAGCCTCCCACCCTGACATTTCTGCTTGCCACAATCCCTGACACACACCTCACTATTTCTGTAGTTACTTATTCAACAGCTATGCAGAGCTAATCAATAATGGTGAGTCCAGAACCCCTGAAAGAAAGACTAAGATACAATTTGATCGCTTCACATCCTGTGGAGGAGAACCTTCAACTAAATGTCATTTTTATTTGTATTTATTTATTTAGTTTGGTGTATTGGACTTCCTCACAGATGTCTCTAATGGGATAACCAAACTATATCAGAGAGCACCAATTTATTGGTGGTGGTTGGGACCAAAGTTTCTCCTAAAGTATAAACCTTTTAGGGAGAAAACGACAAGTGAAATCCACCTTTGTACTCCAAGTACTTTGTTGAGAAATATTTGAATAATGACAGAAGGTAAAATATGCTAGTATTCTTTCTTTTTCCCTCTATTAAAGTATGCAGGAACCCAATAAAGAAGACATTAAATGTGCATGAGCAGCTTTCCAATATTCCTTACCAAGCAGGCACTTGAATTTCACAAAACCAGACTGTTATTAAAAAGATTTTTTGTGTGTGCCAATTCGTGTTTTCATTAACTTGAGGGACTATCAGTTTCTAAACTCTTTCCACTAATGTTGATGGAGATTTTTCTAACTTAGAGCCTTTGAGAGCTGTCACAGGAAAAGAGAAGTTAAGTGACTTGCCCAGGGTCTTATAACCAGTATCAGAGGAAGGACTTGAACTTGCATCTTCCTTGTCAAAAGTCAGCCCTCTATAAGTGGGGTTTTCTATAGCCCTCCCTTTGTAAGTACAGAGGGCTTAGACTTCCCAATTGAAGGAATCAACCAGAAGCATAAACTAGCTATGAATAAGGCCCAAACATCTCTATCCAAATTAATCAATCAATCACAGGCATTAAATGAAGTTTATGCAAGAGCAACTTAATTAATCAAGTAGAAACTTGGTCATGTGCTATGAGGCATGCATGAAAATAAAAAGACAAACTAATTTGGATTTAGGAAATCAAGTGTCTGTCAGGGTTGAGGAGAGAGCAAACCAGTCTCCTAAGAAGGAAACACTTCGAGGAGAAGGAGAGAAAGCTTCTGTCTCTTTCCACTCACCTTGACCAGAGAATGATCTTGTGGACTTCGGAGAAATGACAGATTTGGGCTTCTCAACTGCATCCTAAGAGCATCCCTGGGATGGCAATGGCCACTGACAATAAATTTATAGGGAACCAGAGAACAACTAGACCAGGGGTGGGAAATCTATGGCCTCAAGGCCACATGTGGCCCTTTAGGTCCTCAAGTGCAACCCTTTGACTGAATCCTATAAAAGGATTTGTTTTGTGAAGGTTGGATTCAGTCAAAAGGCTACACTTGAGGACCTAGAGGGCCACAGGTTCCCCACCCCTGAAGACAAACAAAAAAGGCAGACTCTATAGAGTCTTCTAGAAAGAAGCTCCACCATGCCTAAGGAGAAGTTCATGAATAACACACGAAAGGAAGAAAAGGACTTCCAGCAAACAGAAATTGTGAGTTATCACTTTGCTTCCTGTGCTCTCCAAACAAGCTTATTAATGCCTGGATTCTGTATATGATACTAGAGGGAAAGTATGTCATAAACTCTGAGGAAAACGTGATATACCAAATATCCTTACTGTACTATCTCAACAAATAACCCTTTCTAAAACTGAATAATCCAGCTGACTAATTGACATCAATGACTATTAAATACAGAAACCACACCAGTGGGGCTTTGTGAGCTAAACTGCTAGAAAAACCATTTCCTCAGGGATAGTCCTAGAATTCTGAAGAGGAGTTGTAGCAGCCACTTTTGGGGATGTCAGTGCAAGAAAGGGCTGGAAGACTAGTTCCAGAGTATGTTCTATACCTCTGTGCACCAAGTCACGCTATCTCTTCTAATGTACTTATTATGTGGTATTGTATATTATAATTAAATACAGCAGTACCTTATCTGTCTACAAGATTGTAAGCACCATGAAAGCTTATCCAAATATTTTATCTCTCCATCATAAAAAAAAACTATCACGGTAACAGGGACATTCAAACTAAGAAGAGAACGACTCCAAAAGACCTACAAGCAAAATGTCAAAGAAAAGATTGCTTAAATACAAATTCAACTAGAATTGCTAGATGAGATGAAGCAAGAGTTACAAAATAGTTTTTAATATGGAAAATTAGACCACTAGAGGAAAAAGTGGAAAAGAATTGAGAGTTGTGGAAGAAAAAATTGGAAAGGAAATTAACAGCTTGGAATAAGAAGTACAAAACATTGCCCAATAAACAAACTCCCTGAAAATTAAAATGGACCAAACAGAAGTGAATGAATCCATGCCACATCAAGAAATATTAAAGCAAAGTCAAAAAAACTGAAGACAAGAGAAAATTTAAGGTTTTTCATAAATACCTATATTTTAAGGTGGTCAATGTGGGAATTTGTTTTGCTGAATTATGAATACTTGTTATGAGAGTTTTATTCTTTAAAAAAATAATCAGTGGAGGGTGGTAGTGGGAAGTAGACACAATAAATCCTTGATATTTTTTTTTAAATAGATGATTCTAAAATGATTGAAAATACCTTGGTCAATTAACAGGTTAAACGCCAGCCACCCCAAATGACATTAATGTGATTTACTTTTATATTTTTAGCAAAGCATTTAACATAAATGGAATAAAAGTAACCTCATCTCTGTCCAAATAATTCCAAGATCTGAATTCCTGAAAACCAAATAATATATCTCCTATTTATGTAGTACAGTTTATAAAGTACTTTAATGAAGGAAATGAAATGGTCTCATAATCTAAGGATAAAATTACGAAGTTGAAATTCCAGTGCAGGTCTTCTGTCTCCACATGCAATGCTCTTTCCAGTAAACCAGATTTGCTTCTACAATGTGATTTTGCTTCACAGGAGAGTGCAGACATCACTGGAGAGTAAATTACGAGAGCTGAGGACCTGGAATCATGAACCCTGGATTCAAAACCTGGTTCTGTCCCATACTTGCTGTGTGCCCTTCTATAAATAAATTATGTCATTTTTTTAGGCTATAGTTTGTTGTTGTTTTTTTTGATGAAGGTTTGGATTAGATGATCTCAAAGTCCTTTTCCAGATCCATTAGCCTATGTTTCTGTAGAACTGTGCTAAATATGTAGAAAAAGCAAGGTAGGAAAAAGTGTGTCATGTAATCATGTCTGTAAGATGTTAAGTAAAGGAAACAAACCCAGTACCTTCGTGGCAATATTTTTCTGTCCCTCCCATTAGATGTACAACTAGGAATCCAACTTTCAAGACTAGGTGATCTCTAAGGTCCCTTTCAACTCTGTGGAAGGCAATGTGGTATAGTGGAAAGAGCACTGGATTTGTTGTAAGAGAATATGGGTTCAAATCTCACCTGTAGTGTTTATTATCTTTGTGATATTTAGCTTCTGTGAGTGTCAGTTTCTTTATCTGTAAAAATAAGGAAGTTGAACTATATGACCTCCAAAGTCCCTTCCAATGCTAATCTTATGATCTCTGTGAACCAAAATAATCCTATGATCCAGGAGGTTGCTTTGCCTTGCTGACAATCATTCACTTCCCTCACCCGGTGACAAGCAGTTTCAGCAAGTTGCATCAGCCAGCTCTGTGCTTCTACTCCGTGAGCCCAGCCATCATGATGATATTATATTTAATTAATCTCCTTACGTCAGGACCAGCTTTGCCTCTGCACTCTGATGCCCAGACATTCATTCTCTGTTTCTCCATGTCTCCCCTTCTCAGATTTTGCTCTTTCTCCTTCCAGACACTGCTGCACTGCAGCCAGTGCCTATGATTACAAATTATCTCATTAGAGCCCGCCAGACGACCCCCACAGCCGGATGCAAATGAGTGACCTCTTCAATTTATGAATGTCATGCTTTTCCGGGGGAGGGAGTTCTGTTCCATTAAATGATATCCATCTCCCCAATCACATTAATAAGCTAATAAAAAAGGTTAAAATGGAGTTCATGAGAATAGGCTAGCTCTCCCAATACTGAGTTGACTAAATGAAATATTAACCAAAACATGACACATGTCTGTGTTAGATTCTACTGAGTGAGAACATGACACTATTACTATTAAAGTGAGGACCTGTCTATTCCTGTCAAGTGGCATCTTCCATTTTCTTCCAAATTGTTTTAGTTCTACTACATATATGTGGAGAGAGGCATGTCAAATCAGTATCTGAATCTGGAGACTTGGGGGGCTACGTCATTCTTCCATTCATTCAGCAATCACTCATGAATGTTTGAATGAATGAGGGAAAAGCAATTCAAGCACTTAGTATGAACAGAGCACTGAGGATAAAAGGAGAAAATCAAAACAGTCCCATACCTTCAAGGAGCTTGCACTAGAATGGGGGAAGACAATATACATAGGAGGGTTTAACTTCCAGGAAAATGGAAATGGAATGCATGCTAGAGTGTAGCCACAGGGATAATGAGAAGGTCTTGTGTACCTTAGGATTGTGGCAGAACAGCTGTGATTTGTCCCCCCTGTGTATGCGGTGCTCCTTTAGGGCTCACTTACCCAACTCACACTGCCACTGGCTGATTGGGTCACCAGAGGGATAGTTGTTACTATTCCCAGAGTTCTCAGTGAAATGTTACAATTAGCTATTCTCCCAAACATTGTCTCATGAACCTTAACTACTGTGTTTCCCTTTCACAATTAGCCAATAGACCCAGATATTTTACAAAAGCATTTACTCAAAAGGCACAGCAACAACAGTAATTCAAAAAATCCTCAGCCCTCTTCCCTATCACAAGAGGCACGTTTTACCATAGACATACTCAGAGTCCAGAATGGGGAAAGAATAAGCAGAACTCAAAGTACAATGGTAATGAGGAACATATATAGGGGATCCACATGGCAGCTCAAGACTCCAGAACTGCAGGGCCTTGATGTCTTGGGCTAACTCTTCACAGAGCAGAGATGGGGCTCAGCCGCACTTGTTCCTCTTGGGACTTGATTTCTCGGCAGGACAAGCCAGCTGCTACAGAGCTAGACAGGTCACTCAGTAGCTATATTGGCTCCTCAACAGGCTCCACAGCTGCTGGACCAGGTTATATAAGTTGCTCTGATGCTGCTGGACAGTGCTGGCCGAATCATTGGAAAGTGCTTTGGGACAGAGCCAAGCAGTCCTCTCTTCCTCTGGGTAGCGGCTACCAAATGGCCCAATGGGACACTCTGCCTCTGGTAGCTGCTGCCAGACAGGGCTAGGCAGGTCACTGGAAAGTGGCTGCAAGATAGGGCCAGGCAGGCTACTGTGCTCCTGGGCTCCTCACAGGTTGCAGTGTCTCTGCTGGATATGTAGAGCCACTGAACTCTTGATCTTGGTCTTTGATAGGCCCCTGCAGCCACTGGACTGAGGGGTACTGCACTCTTTTCAACTAGAATGTTATCATGCTCCTGTATAGAAGATCACAAGCAACTTAAGGGCCCCACTCTGGGGAGGGCTATCTTTCTGTGGCTCAAAGGGAGGCAGAGAAGACATCTCTAGCCTCTTCTCCCTTCCCTTCTCCGAGGGAGGTTTCCATTCCTTCTGGGATGGGAAACAGGAAGTTGGGGTTTGAGACTACTCTACTCTCCTCAGAGGGAGGGGGTACTAGACTAGGATTATATCTCTCTGATCCCATAAATATTATTAGTCTAGGGGTTACCAGTTCCACAATAGACATACATAGCAGATAGCAAACAAAAACCAAAGCAAAAAACTTCATTCATCCAAATTGGTAGCAAAACAGAAATCAGAGAAAGTATACATAGGAGAATAGATAACAGACCACACAGAGTAAAGGAGGTCTACCATTGGGAGTTGGATAACTCAGCTGGTAAAGACGCTAGAGTAGCAAGTTAGGGATAAAGACAGTAGGGACATGCCAGTTCCCCTCATCTCTTTTCTTTCAGCATCCTGAAGTAAGGTTGTCCTCTTCCATCTTCCTTCCTGAAAATGGAAACCAGAAGCACCTTAAGGGACTTGAAACTTGAAAAAGACTGAAGAAAGGCTGGAGTTCCCTAGCTCTCACCAGCTCCACCCTACCCCTCATGAAGGGCAGGTCATTATATCCACCACTAAGGAGAGAGTCCCATATCAATGAGTTTTGACATAAGGGTTACACTCTTTTTATCTGAAATGCTACAAAAGCCTTTTTAGCTAGGCAAACAGCTCTTGGTTTAGATTGATGGAAGTTTCTATCTTTTGACTCCCTCAGCTCTGGGATTGTTAGCCACCTCCAGAGATGGGAGAAGACTCCTCTCCTCTCTTTGACAAATTCTTCCTGCTCAAAAAAATCCCTTTTGCTCCATAAACCTCTATGTTCCCCTAGAGTAATCAATATTTTATACCTTCTATACTCCTTTGGGTATCTTTGTAGATGAATGGCTAGGGACAACAGTGTGAATGCAATCTATGCCCTGGAGACACATTCATTGTCTAGAGCACAGGCCATTAAAGTGTTCAAGCTTTTTATCCTTACTGGGGAGTACAGTATCTATTTTGCCTCTGAAGGCTTTGCCTTTCTATTTTAACCTCTGAAGACCCTCAGCTTTTAATAAAGTCTCACTTGGTTTCTTTGTAAAATATGGTATTAGGCAACAGGGATATTCAAGGATAAATAAGCTTGGCATTTAACATATACCAATAGACTGAATATATACAATACTCAAATGGATCTATGATCTTACTGATGCAAACATTCAGTTCTGTGATTCAGATAGACATCCATCCATACTAGTCCATCCTGTAATACTCTTATATTTGCCCTCCTCTTTGTCCACAACAAGGGATCCACTCAACTTGCTCATTAACATCCTCTTAACTTCATAAGGATACTAGGGGAGCATGCAGTATGTCAATTTTAGTCAGTTCAATTCCATTGGCATTTTCAAATACCTTCTAGGTGCCAGACACAGTCTTAGGCACTGAGGATGCAAGGAGAAAGAGAATAGCCCCTACCCTCCAACAACTTATATTCTATTATCCATTGTTTACCCCATACCATCCCCTTGAGATCATCTTTTTTAATCATATATTATTTTGATACCACAACTATACATAAATATTTCATGTATCTAGGAGTTCCTCAATATGAATATTCCTTCCAGTAGCATAGATTGTGATTTTTCTTCAGCTTAGGAGACAGGCTTCAAGAGTTGCTATAGTAAAAAAAAAAATGCATCGCAGACCAACTTAGTGATAAATAACACTAAATTTAGTGGGTTAGTCCTTGAATGATAGACACATCATCTATCTATGGGTCAATATTTGAAGGTACTGTATTTTCAGGATACATGCTAGAGATTCCACTCCACTGGCATATCATTTGAGAACCCACTGACATTTCCACACCATGGCAAGGTTTCAGAATAAGACTAAAAGTATACAATATCCAAAATACAGAGCAGAATATGACAAAAGCATAAGACAGCTACAAAGTGCAATGAATAGAAAAGAAAAAATTTAGGGTAGGAAGGAGGAAAGGAAGGGGAAAGGAAGGAACAAAGGAAGAAAGAAAGGGAAGGAAGGAAGGAAGGTTTCTGACTGTGCATATTAAGCAAGATTTAATGAAAGAGGTATCATTTAAGTTAGCCCCTGAAGTTTGGGTAAGATTTCATGGGGACTAGGACAATCTAGGCATAGGGCAGAGTGTGAACAAAGACAGAGATGAAGAACTGTATGAAATGTATATTAAAGACAGCAGATAGTCCAGTCTGTCTTGGAACCATGTGGTGGTGAATAGGGTAAAATGTCAACAAAGTTAGGGTGCCTTATTATAAAGGAATATCAATGGCAGGCTGAGAGAGTTGGACTTAATTCAGTGGGTAAGAAAGAGTCATTGAAGACTGGAGAAATTTTGTGTCCAGATCTTCACATAAAGAGGATTTATCATGAGAGTTCTTCACACTAAATTGGTTTTTCGCAGCAATTAACACCCTCTTTCACACCATAAATATTTCCCTTGCAATTTCAAAATATCTCTTCTTCCTCCTCTCCAATACCCATAACTGATTACATAGAAAAGTATGACAAGACCATAGGCAAAATATCTGGAAGAAATATTAGACAGCAAAGTGACCAAGGAAGAATAGGAAGATACCTAGATATTAGCAGCAAAATTCGAGGTTGGTAGATTTAACTAGATAACTATATCTGTGGATCACCTTTGATTTGCTTCTGTCTTTGTTAGGATATGGCCATAATGTGCCGATTGTCAAATAAAAGCAATTATCAGTCTACATCATCCAATAGTGAGGAACAGTGGGAAACTTGCCCTAAATCCATTAAACTTTGATTAGGAACCCCAAGAAACTGAGTCCTCAACAACAAATAGGCATAAAAATAGTCAATTAGCCTCAGCATTAAAATCCAAAGGATAAAGAAGAGAATCATGAATTAAAACATGGAGGATATTCAACCAAATATAGAGTGTGTGATGAGGCACATGTTACAAGGGCCATACTTTGACATATGTCATGATGGTGTTTTGTGTGTCTTGAAGGGAGGCAGAATAGACATCTCAAACCTGTCTACTCCCCCTTCTGTTCTCCAAAGGAGATTATTTTCCCTGCCAGGAGGGAAAGAAGGATGGCAGGAGCTAGAATCTGTCACTCTACTTTCCTGAGAGAGAGGAAGTACCAGACTAGAATTTTATCTATCTACTCCTTATATATTACTAGTCTATGGGATGTGATCAAGCTCAAGCTCACTTCTGCTTTCTTTTTCACTATTGGAGGGAGGGGAACCTCAAGCCCTATATCCAAGGTTCAACCCTTTTGCTGCCTAATACCAATTCTACAATGAACGCATGAATAGCACTTAGACAAAAAACTAATTTATCCAAATCAGTAGCAAAACAGAAATCAGAGAAAGTGTACATGTGAGAACATAGGTAATTGTTGTTTTTCCTTCATGTTCAGAGAGGACCAAAATAACACCATGGATGATGCCTTTTGACTCATTGGATTGAGGCAGAGTTGTATGAAGTCATCAGCTTCACTCTCTCTTCCATTGTCATCAGAGCCTGGTGGCAAGACAAAGTCAAGATTATTAGAGATGGCTCAGCTATAACCTTGGCTTCTTTGGTGTAACCAAGCCCTAAGTGCTCCACAGAGACTACTTCAGCTTCTTGCGTGGCCTGTTGAAACAAAATATTGAAGTTTTCACAAGCTTAGGGTAGACACCCTGCTAACTCACCGATGGGTTTCAGTCCTGTTGGTTATCCTCATCCTGATTTAGCCTGTCTGCCAAGATGATTTATTGGAGTGTGGCCAATGCACAAACTATAGTTTCTTGGAATCACAGGTAAGGGTTGGGTAAAGGTAGACACCAAAGGTGGATAAGTGGTCCTGATAAATGATCAGTAGCCCTCACACCACAGGTATTAATCTTCCCTGAACATACATACACACATGCATACACACACACACGCACACACACACACACATGCCAGACAATACAGAGTAAAGGGGTTTTCCCATTGGTAGTGAGATAACTCAGCTCAACCAAGAAAAAGCCAGAAAGTCCTAGATCTCACCCAAGGGGAAACTCTCTGAAGTATCTCATATAGCAGGCTAGGGATAGGTACATGATGGCAACTGCCAGCTTCTCTCATATTGATTTCTTTTCAGTTTTTTTTTCTTTCAGCAACCTGAAGTGGAATTGGCATCTTTTATCTTCTCTCTTGAAAATGGAAGCCAGAAGCACCCCAAGTCTCAAGAAACTTGAAATGACTTGAAGATGAATGAGAAGACTAAAATTTTCTCCCCTCTCTCACCAACATTGCCCTATCATTACAGGCACAGGGCATTGATCACCACCAATGAGGAGAGAATCCTTTATCAATGGGCTTTGGGACTGGGGTTACAAGAGCAAGAGAAGTTTCTCAGTGATGTGCCAAGAGTTTTTAATGTTTGTGTTTCTGCTGGAACCCAATACCACTTGTGTTTACACAAAGTAAAAGTTGGTCTGCAATTCAAGAACAGGAAATAAGGACTATGGTTTCATCAATACAAGGAGGTTCTAGATAAGGAAAAAATGCTACCATTGCAAGTCAGCACCCTCTTTTTAAAATTATAGCTCTAGACTAGAGAACTACCTACAAGATTGAGAGATTAAGTAATTTTTCTAGGGCTATATAGTGACTTGCCCAAAATGTGTGTGAGTCAGGACTCGAACCTTAGTCTCCTGGTTTCCAGTCTAGTTACCTCTCCATTACACCATGGCACAACTCAGAGGTAATGGCAAAACTGTTGAATAAACATATCTCTACTCTCTAAGTTATCAAGCAGAATGAAGTATTCCTACCCCCCAAAAAAAACTGGACAAAGAACTTTGAGTGACTAAGTGATCTTGATTATTATAAATACCCAAATAAACTACAAAGAACACATGCAGCAGGACACTATCTGCATCCAGAGAAAGGATTGATGAATAGAAGTATGTATAGAATGTTCTTACATGTGTGTATGTATGTATATACACACATATATACATGTAAGTATTTGTGTCTAATGGTAACCATCTCTAGGGCAGAGGGAGGAAAGAAAAAAAAAGAAAGATACATGATAATTTTGTTATATATTTAAAAGGAATAGCAAATTGTACATAATAGATTTGCAGTTTCATGTACAATCGTCTTTTTTTTCTTTTCTACTATGTTATGGAAATGCTTGTTTTATTTCTTAAATTCTGAAAAAAATATTAAAAAAGAAGAAGAATGTGAAGAGGTAGAGTGAAATCCCAACATGGGTTAGGAGACTGGAGAAGCAGAGAGAAGGAAAGAAGAGCCCCTGAATATTTAGAGCTAAGCAGTAGGCATGAAGCTTTTCTGGTAGAAGAGGAAGTTGGACAATTATAAACATAAAAAATTATATAACTAAGTGGCATGGATACAGTATTTGAAGGTGAATGAAGCACTATGCATACACTTGATCTCAGGAGGAATCCTCTCCTTATGCTCCGAGACAGGAAGACAGGTGTCATCCACTAATGGTTAGAGAAAGAAAATACACACTGGGCTGGTTGGTGACACCCTGTTGAGGACAAATGATATTACTGAATGTCAATGTGATAGGAACAAAAGAGAGGTTGGCTATCTTCCCAAGACTTGTGTGAAGTACATACAAAACGCATGCAGGGAAGCTTTTGATAGTTAATAAACACTAACCACTCCTGGTGATTCGTGAAGGGATAAATAGTCAATCAATCAATAAGCATTTATACTCTTAGTATGTGTAAGACTCCTAGCTAAGTGCTGCAGATACAAAGAAAAGCAAAACCAGTCCCTACTCATCACCAAAAGAAATCAATCAAGAACTTCTTGGGAGTATGAAGTCCTGGACAAAACAAAAGAAAAACCCTGAAGGCATTAGGGGTAGCTGTGGTACTTAAATCACAACTGTCAATGGTAGAGAGAAGATTCAGAAAAGAAAGATTGGGGCAGTGAACAGCTGGCCTAGAAAATGGTTTCTAAGGATTGAATTTAAATTTCTATACTGTGCTTTAAATTTAATAATGATATGTTCAGAGCCAGGGATAGAAAACTACTCAAGTGGGCCAGTAAACTATACTTGTGACTCCAATCAAGAGAGTTGATAAAATCTGAGTCTAGGGGCAAAGAAAAATGTGAATGTAGATCTGATAAGCCTAGTACCAGAGGGCAGCACATATAATCAGCAAAAGGAACCTCTGAAGACACCAGTTATTTGAAGAAGATAATATCCAAGAAGAGAGCAGCAATAAAATCTATTGCCTCAAATACAAACATAAAAATGCACAAAGTATGGGCAATAAATAGGCTTTGTGAGTAGATTAGCCAGAAGTAGGACTCAGGCATCCTAATTCCATGTGTACCAGTATCCATTTTTCAGATGAGAAAGCTGAGACTTAGTAAACATAAGTGACTTGTAATAGGTCACAAAACAAGTGATTAAAGTGGGGTTCAAACTCAAGCATTCCTAACTCAAAATTCAGTGTTTTATCTACTTCATTATCTGGCTACCAAATCTCTTCCCTTCTCTGGGCCTCAGTTTCTTCATCTATAAAATGAAGGTGACTTCTACTATTCTGCTCTTTCAACTTCTACTCTTTAAACTTTCAATTTATCCATAATCATTTGTCTTTTGATTGCTGGGAATAATTCATTGTCTTTCTTCAATGTCCAGTAAAATCTTCTATAGAATTTCATGGATGTAGGCTAATTTCCCTAACCATTGGCTTTCAAGCCACCATCATATGATAACAACATAATTAGCAGGTAGCATCTAAAACACAACTAATTAAGTATTAAAAACACAATTAGCATTTGTTCACAACTTTCCTAATAACGGATATGCATGCACACATATGCACACATGTTCACACACATACGTATATACACATCTCCCCTTAGAACTTTTATAGGTCCTTGTTTCCCTTTGACAATTTTGCCAAGGAAACCCTTCTGTTTCCCAGCTGTTTCTCTTGATGGTTAAGGTCTCACATGGATTGAGCAAAGCTGTCCTTGATGTTTACCCATATAAAGTTAGGGGAGGGGAGGGGAGGAGAGGCCCGCACACTGTGACTTGTCCTGGACCCTATATTATCCTAGGAGTCATCTTGATTCCAGGGGCTGGGGTTTGACTCTGTGTCAAATCAGCCCAATCCTATGTGTCTCTCCTTTTCTGACTATGACTTCAATCAGAGCTCTCCAACTAATGTTTTGTGAAAGGTTTGGGGTGGGAGGGGGTTGTTTGTTTGAATATCATTAACTTAAATAGCCTATAAACCAATGAATCAAAAAGTTAAAAACAATGCTTGCCAAGAAGAGATAACTTTGAATAACTCTAAATACGTCCTTGAGCAGAATAATCACCAGCTCTGTAAAAGACTCCTGAGTGATACTAATGGATCTCAGCATCTGAAAGACTGGCAGTTGCTAATCTTCCTTCTGTTAATTCTTTTCTCTTTATTGTGAATGGGGAAGGTGGGAAATGATCTCACATATATGTGTATGTGTGTGTGTGTTTGTATATGTATATGTATATGTGTGTATATATATATGTATATGTATACATCTGTCAGAGCTGAGAACATTACCAACTGGTGCCTGTCTCTGAAGTTCATGGAAATGAATAATACCTGGAATTCACATTATGTTCCTTTCAAACAGCTCTCAATGTGGTAATGGACAATCAAAATTTCATGGAATGTGTGAAAGATGCTACTCTTCATTCCTGGGCTTGCTATTTTCCAAGAACTTTGCACTTTTCACTTGGAATTCTTCATATTACTCTGCTAAGGTCTAATCATATTAGCCTTCATGGCTTACATGTGGAAAGTCCTTTGCTCTGCCTTCCTCTTTGATCCATTTCCTTCCTTTCCATGGTGTCAGAGGATATAATTACCCATACTTTCCAAGTAATAATAATAGATCATATTAATATTACATAGAACATTACAGAGAATGTTTTTTTTTCATAAAACCCATGACATGGTAGTACAAACAGTAATGTCTCCATTTGACAGGTAAGGAAATTAAGCCTTAGAGGACTCATGAGATGTCCCCAAGGTCACATGACTAATAATTGTCACAGCTAGAACTAGTATCCAGTTATCTCAATTCTACATGTCCAGGTATCCAGTATTCTTTTTATTATGTCATGCCATGATATTATTCCAAAATACAAAAATATCCCAGATCTGAAATCCCTAGCTCTGTTTATTTTCCAATTTTTGAAGAATAAATAGTCTAGAGGTTAAGTGACTCTGTGGAGAATTATTCACCAAACTCTGAGCAAGGATGAAAACTCAACAGCCTTTGTTCTCACCTCTATGCTTTGTCCACCAGATCAAAAACCACTCTTGGATTGAAAAGAGAGTGGGCAAACACCATTATATAGTAGAAATTAGATTTGAAAGCAGAAAACTTGAGTTCTCGTTCCAAATCTGTCCCTTGGGAAGCATGTAACCCTAGGCAAGTCATGTAAATCCTCTGGCACTCAATTCTTGATATGTAAAATGAGGTAGTTGGACTGGCTAAGCTCTATCTTCCCTTCCTGTTCTGTACCTATGCCCTTTTGATCTTCAGCTTCAAAATGGCAGATAAAAATGTTTATATTCTCTGTCTACCAAGGTTTGTTGTGATTAACAGATGAGCTCATTTGCATAAAGTTCATTGAAACTGGAAAGCATGATATAAGTTATCATTTTAGTACATGAAATCAACAAGGAGACCAATTCTCCCTGCATTCCTTCCATATACTTCATTGCATCTGTGATCCTGTTGGCATGAGGAATGCCTCCTCTAGCTCAGAAAACAACCAATGCTTCTAGTCTTGTGGGACAGCTCTATGCCCATTATTCCTACAGGAAAGATCCAGGAGAGGCACAGATGACTCTCATCTGGTTCTTTTAATATTCTTGGTATACCATAGCAGCACACAAACTACCTATTTGTCATGCCTATTTCTTGTTATCATTCTACTTATTATAGTAGTCATATAGGTCAGTCAAATAATTAGTCAATCAATAAACATTTATTAAACACCTAATATGGAATAGTCATGGTGAAAAGGTAGAGATAAGGAGAGAAAGAAGTTCAGTCATGCAGCATATTCAGTACAAAAGTGGAGTCAGGAGATGAAGTGTCTTGTGTGATAAAAAAACAAGGCCAGTATCACTGGATTGCAAAACATCTTGGGGAGAAGACTCAATAGGTAGGAGGGACTCAGGCTATGAAGGACTTTGAATGCCAAATCAGAAGTGATAGGGAGCCACTGGAGCATATTGAATATGAATGTGACATGGCCAGGCCTTTACTTTAGGAAGAGCAATTTGACACTTTAATGGAGGATGAACTGAAGTGGAAAGATACTTAGGAAGGGAGGCCAACTAGTAGATGATTGCAATGATTTAAGAATGAGGTTATTAGAACCTCTAACGTCATAGGGCCACGGTTAGAGGAGAGAAGGGGACATATATATGAGATGTTTTAAAGATAAAGTTTGGAGATTTGGACAACAGACTAGATATATGGGATGAGAGAGAGTGAGGATTTTTGGGTAACAGGTAGGTTGTAAGCCTAGGAAACTGGGAGGATGGTGATGTCCTGCATGGTAATAGAGAAGTTCAGAAAAGAAGTCATTGGGGGAAGGAAAAGTTCAGTTTTGGTCATGATGCATTTAATATGTTTATGGGACATCCTGTCTGATTTATCCAATAGTCAGTTGGAGATTCTAGTTGGGAGGTTGAGAAATTGGAACTGCTTAAGTAGATCTGAGAATCATCAACATAGAAAAAAAATCAGAGAATCCTTTGGAGCTTATAAGATTATCAAGCGAAATAGAATTCAGAGAGTAGAGGAGAAGGGCCATGACAGAGATCTAGGGGCACACACCTCTGGAAGGTATAACCTAGATGAATATCCAACAAAGGAGACTGAGGAGTCGTTGAACCTATAGTAGAATCAGGTGGTGTCACAGAAACAGAGAAGGTGATCAACAGTGTCAAAGGCTACAGAATACTCAAGGAGAAGAACTGAAAAAGACCATTAAATTTGACAATTTCGAGATCATTGATAACTTTAAAAAAAAAAGCATTTCTGTTGAATGATGAAATCAGAAGCCAGGCAGTAGACATTTGAAAAGAGAATGAGAGGAAAGAAAGTGGAGGCAGTGATTATAGACAATCTCATCATAGAGTCTGGCCACAGAAGAAAGGAAGATGTGGTTCAATAAAAAGACAGCTAGGTAATTCAGTGAATAAAGAGAGAGACTTGGAGTCAGGATGACATGAGTTTAAATCCTGGCTTCAGACAAAAGCTGGGTGACCCTAGGCAGGTCACTTAAAATTTTTCAATGGGAATGATAATACCTATCTCAAAGGGTTGTTATGAGGATTAAATGAACTAACTAATATAAAATGATTTGCAAACCTTAAAGCACTATATAAAGTCTAGCTAGCTCTGGATCAAATTAGGGTTTGGTGTTTCTTTTGGGAGGTGGAGGTGTTTGTTTTTTTGCTTTGTTTTGTTTTGTTTTTAGGATGGGGAAGATACGGGCATGTTTGTAGACCATAGAGAAGAAGCCAGTAGACAGGGAGGGGCTGAAGCTAAATGAGAGAGAGGATAATAGAAGAGGGAATTTTCTGGAGAAGATAGGATGGAATGGGATCACTTGTGCATGTAAAGGGTTAACCTTACAAGGAGAAGGGCCACCTCTTCATGTGAAACAGGGGTGAAAGAGGAGAAAATGAAAGAAGGAATCTAAATGACATATCCTAGATAATGTATGTTGCACAACTTCTCACACACAAAGATGTGTGCCATTAGTGATATTCAACAGCCTGTTCATATTCACCACGCATCTCTCCAACACTGTTCAGTTCAACTGCCATTGCAGTCCCTTTATAAACATGATGTTCTCTGTTTGACAATATGGCATTATAGGCATCACTGCCTGTTAAAGGCAGGACTCTTTCATTAGAATTCTACCTTCTCCTCCAGAATCATTAAAAGCAGCCATCTCCTTAGAAGACATTTAGGTACATAATTCACCTTCTATCTCCTTCTCAATCAGTAGGGAGTTCTTACAAACAGTGGTTAATAAGCTACTTGTTAGTGTGAGGCTCACTTTATAAGTAGACAATTTTTTCCCCTGGAGAGGAGAAGAAAAATATTTAATGACTAATTATAAGTATATGGACTTGAGGATAATTTCTAGCTGAGTGCAAATGTAAAAAAATCCACCAAAATTATTTCTATAAATAAATTGAGAATATGATTCTTAATATTAACCCTAAAGGTACAAGATTCACATGCATTATTATAAGTAGGATTGAATTAGATGACATTTCTTGGGCCTAGTTGGGCCTGCCTTGACAAAGATTATGTCGACTTCCTAAATCCAAAGAAAGATGGCCATATAAATACACATGAATGAGAGATAAGGAAGAGACAAAAGTAGAGTGACAAAGATCCCATACTCATGAAGCTTACTATCTACAAGGGAGAGAATATGTAAATATACCTAGTAACCAGAGAATAACACAGATTGCACCTAAAAGGCAATGTGACATATGGATAGAAGGTTAGAGTTGGAGTTAAGAAGACCCGTATTTGAATCTTACCTTTTAAAGCTGTGTGACTTTGGCCAAGTTATTTAATCTCTCCAAGCTTAGTTTGCTCATCTATATAGTGAAAGGTTAGACTTGCTGACCCCTGAAATCCCTTATAGTTGTAATTCTGTCATGATCCTATAATCAGGATAAAAATTGTGGGGTATAGAGCTTAAGTACATCAGGAGCTAGAAAAGTGACAATTTACTTGGCCTCAGTTTTCTCATCTATAAAATAAGGGGACTGGACTAAATGATCACATTGGTAGGTTGGGGTTGCTCAGGGATGGTTAAGAAGAGATGAGTTTCAAAAACAATTATGCTGTACCACTTTTTATTTCCTGTTTCTTGTTTTCTTCTTTAGCATGATCATCAGAGAAAGAGCTTGAGAAAGAAAGATGACTGGAACCAAATCGAGACAATTTGGCTACTTAGCATACTCTGGTAAATGAGTAAATGAATGAATGAATGAAAATTTATTAAATGCTTATTGGGTGCCAAGCAATATGCTAATGGAGGATACAGAAGCACAAAAAAAAAAAGATAATGCTTGCCCCAAGGAATTTATATTCTAATGGGGAGAAATGTATGCATGTATGCATATGTGCATGTATGTATATGTAGGTATATATGTGTGTGTATGTGTATGTGTGTGTATTATATATGTGTGCATATATGTGTATATGTGTGTGTGTATTATGTGTGTGTGTGTGTGTGTGTGTGTGTGTATGTATATGAATGAGTGTGGTGGCCAGGGAAGAGTGTTTTGATTTAGGAAGTTGCAGACACTGGGAGAAGATTGACACATTCTTCCCAGTAGCAGTGGCAGAATGGCAATATTGATCTAATTATGGTTTGACACATGGAAAGGATTGGAAGGAGAGGTGAGCCAATATAGGTGTAGAAGGCAGCTGATGACAAGATGGTGGGGGAGGGAGGGTCAGAGAAAGAAAGGAAAGCATGCCTGGAACAACTGGCCTAATATAGTGAGTCATATTTGAGACACTCACCAGTCAGGACCTCAGGGGTTCCAAGGCAGGAGGGCATTTAATAAATACTTAGTATGTACCAAGTACTGTGTTAAGTGCTTTAGATACATATTTAAACAAGAAAGGCACTCCCTTGCCTTCCAATGAAAGAAGATGACACATAAGGGGAAGCTTGAAATGGAGTAGGGAATCTTGAAGAGCGCTGTGGCATGGTTTGGAGCTATTAGCAAAGAAGTGAGAATAGGGGCCTCAGTTTATATATATTTGTTTTAAAATCAACCAAAATCCCCCTTCTCACCATCCCACCCTTCCCCCTAAGGGACAACACAAGAAAAACAAGACCCATTAAAAGATCCATAGTCAATCAAGACAGATTTCCCCATTGTCCATTTCCAAAAATAAATTTGTCTCATTCTTCATTGTGAGTCCTTTACCTCCCTATCATAAGTTGAGTAGCATGTTTCATCATTAGTCCTCTGGAATCCTCACTGGTCATTATGCTGATAAGTGCAATAGTACCCCATTACATTTTAATCCATTTCCCAATTTATGGGTACCCCTTTAGATTCCCATTCTTTGTCACCTCAAAGGGCTATATAAATTTTTGAAACTATTTTAAGGAGAAATAATTCTTCCCCTTACCTACCCTCCTAAAATGTTCCCCCCACCCTCTCCCTTTTCCCTCCTATTTTACTGTTGAGTGAAATGTATTTCAGCACCCAATAATCTCTGTGAATATATTCTTTTTTCTTTTTTATAGGTCAGAAGAGAGTCAGTTTCAAGTGTGATCTATTCACTGCCCCCAGCCCCATTTTCCTAGTTTACATAGATGTCTACTTGTTCACTGATTTTGTGGGATAATTTTTCTCAGTCCTTCCTTCTTCTTCCCCCAAATTTTAGCGTATGCCTCTTCACCTATCTTTCCACTCTTTTCTTGAGATCATCAAAATATAACAGAATCACTCCCAAGTCTTGCTAAGTGGATTCCGTTTATGACCGTTGATGATGACACAATTCCAAGGGGTCATATGTATCATCTCCCCGTATTTGAATATAAGCGGTTTCTCCTTGTTCTTTATCATTGGTGATTCATGTTTACCTTTCTATGTTTCTCTTTACTCCTATGTTTGAACTTTTAAGTCCCCCCCCCATAACTTTGGTCTTTTCATCAAAAATACTTAGCAGTCCTCCGTTTTGTTAAAAGTTTATTTTCCCCCTATATCATTACATTCCATTTTATTAAGTTGTTCTTGGCTATAAGTCCATATATTTTGCCTTCTGGAATATTAAATTCCAAGTTTTCCTTTATAGTGGTGACTGCTAAATCATATGTAATCCTGACTATGGCTCTTGGGTACTTGAATTCCTTTTTTTTTTTTTTGGCTCCTTGCAGTATTTTTTTCTTCAACCTGAAATTCAGGATTTTGGCTATGATGTTCCTAGGGAGTTTTCATTTGGGGGTTTCTTTCATGCAGTGATGAGTGGATACTTTCTTTCTTTGCCCAATGGCTTAAAGAGATCTGGAGAGTTTTCTTTGAAGATTTCTTAAAATAGTTTGCATAGCTTTTTTTTTAGTCACAATGTTCAGATAGTACAATGATTTTTTTACATTTTTCCTCCTTGATTTGATTTCTAAGTCAATTATTTGTCCTATGAAATATCTTATGTTTTTCTTCTATTTTTTTCAGTCTAATTACTTTGTTTTAATATTTCTAGTTCTCTAATGGAGTCATTGGATGCCCTTTGGTCCACTTTATTTTTTTAGTGAGTTTGTTGTTTTGGTAAGGTTTTGTACATCTTGTGCTAAGCTCTCAATTCTCTTTCCAATTCATTTTTCCATATCTCTCTTTTTCTTTTTAATGTTTTCCTCAAATGCTTTCATTTCATCTATTAAAAAAAAACAATTTAACCATTTAAAAAAGAACTGTTTCTTAATCTCTTTTAGGAACTCTAGTCATATTTTTGCCCAGGCTTTGCTTTAATAGAATCATAGTACTTCCTTCAAGTTCCAGCTAAAATCCCACCCTCTACAGGAAGTCTTTTCTAATTCTTAATTCTAGTGTTTTCCCTCCATTGATTATTTCCTATTTATCCTGTATATAACTTGTTTGTACATAGTTGTTTACATGTTATCTCCCCCATTAGGTAGGAGCTCCTTGAGAGTAGGGATTGTCTTTTATGTTGCTTTGAATCCCTAACACTTAGCACAGCGCCTGGCACATAGTAGGTGCTAAACAAATTCTTATTGACTGACTGACTGTTATAGTAGATAGAGGCAGTATGGTGCTAGCCTTGGATCCAAGAGTTCATGTCTCACTTCTGATGCTTATTAGTTGTGTGACTCTGGGTCACTTAACCCCTCAGTGTTCCAGGCAACACTTGATGATATAGTGCTAAGAAGGTATGGACCTTTTTCTTACAAAAGATTTCATCACCAGGTAGTTGTGTGCATCAATGAAATTGCAGGTCCAGTTCCTATCCATATAAGAAATGGAGCATCAAATTCAAAGTCAGAATACCTGGGTTGGAATCCTAACTCTGCTACATACTACTGATGTGATCTTTGGAGAGTTGAATTCCCCTGTCCCTGCCTCAATTTCTCTGTCTGTAAAATGAAAGATTTGGGTAAAATGATGGCTAAGGTCTCTTCCAACTCTGATCTATAAGACCAATGATTCCATGTAATTTCTATTAGCTAATTCAACAAGCTGGGCCCCAAATTAGGGAAACTTCTATTTCTTTTAACTACTGTCTTCAGAATTGTCATGCCCCTAAGGAGCTGAGACAAAACCACAGCCACACTCCCACTTGATCCTCTCCATACAAACATGACCTTAGCTGATGCAGCAAACACAAGTCTGAACTGTGCTGGGTAGATTAACAAATTTAGCAAGAGCCCTAATACCCAGCCCAGTTGGAGAATCCAAGCCTGATTTGGAGCTGTGCCGACTTCTAGATTTTCTGCCAGAGCCCTTTGTCCAAAGGAAACCAGTCCTTACCCTCTCTCAATAGCAGCCTTTCCCATCCCAATCTCTCTAGTTGGCCCTGCTACTGATGCCAAGACACGTATAGTATAATGTAACTTTGTCCCAGATGAAGGAAGGTGCCATTTGCAAATAGGACTATCTCTTGCTGCCTTCAGCCTGTCCCTGGGCTATTGTCTGATGGACTCATGTTTCTTCTTGCCCCTGTGGGTTGGCCTAATGCTACCTACCTCTCTCCTTTCATGTTTCAGTGGAGTTGCAGTAGATGGAGAGGTCATCAGAGTGGCATCCATATTGGCAGCAGGGCCCTAGCTCTGTCAATCAGAAGACAGAAATGGGGGTGGTGGGACTACCAATCAGTATTTGCCAAGGCTAAGCTGTTGCTGGAGGTGACTCAGCTCCAGCACTCCCAGGCAACGGGCTATTTTAAAAGAGGCGAGCCAAGATTTTACGAGCCCCCAAACCTATTTTGCTGAAAGCTTCACTGCCTAACAAGCCGGTTGGTAGACAATGATAGCTCTTTAATGAGCAAAATGACAGGGAGATTACATAGGGTGGGAGGCTCAGGCCCACTGTTCCAACATGCTCTTATTTTTGCCCAGCCTGTCCAGGGAAGCCTTTTGCCTACAGCATCCAGGAAAGGTGGACCAGGAAACAGAGGGAAAAGTCTGAGTCACTGGGCATGGCATCAATATATCAGAGGTAGAGAAAGCTCTCAGCTGAGAGAAAGAAAAGGCTATGGCTTAGGAAAACAGTAATGATGCTCCCTCTTCACTTTCAGCATAGAGAAAACTAAACCTAAGTAAGCTCATCTGGTTGAAAAAAAAATTATTGGAGAAAGGGGCCATGGCTGACCTAAACATTTAGAAACCCCCTTCTGCTAGACATTACACACAGCCACACTAGCCATAGAGGATGGTATTTTCTAGGAGACTATGTATTTGGGCTAATTCAACATTGTGTGTGTGTGTGTGTGTGTGTGTACCCAGATCTATGTTTTTACGCTTGAGTTCTTTATTCTCTTCAATCTTGTTCTTTTCACCTTTCTCTCATATCTCAGTCTCTCCATTCCTTCCCTGCTGTGAGCTTTTTGTCACTGACTTTCTTTGTTTCCCTTTCACATTCCTGGTCAGATCAGCCTTGAGACTAAGGAAACAAATGATTGCTATTTCCAAAGCACTTTAAGGTGTATGAAGTATTTTTCTCCTCTTACAATAACCCTAAGGGGCAATTAAAGGAAGGATTATTATATCTGTTTTTACAGAGGAGGAAACTGAGGCCCAAATATGGTCACAGTCACCAAGACAGTAAATATTTGAGCTACGATTTGAACTCGGATCTCCTACCTGGCTTTGCCACTTACATACTCCTGTGGAACCTTGGATAATATATTCAACTACTCTGAGCCTCACTTAAGCATCTGTAAATTGAGGTGGTTGAATAAGATACCTTCTAAGTTTGCTCTCAGTTCTAGATCTCTTTCCTTCTTCTTCTTCTTCTTCTTCTTCTTCTTCTTCTTCTTCTTCAGGAGCAAATGCCATTTATTATACAATGGAATTTTAAATATGAAAGTCACTTTAAAAGATTTTAAACTATGTGTACATATATACATATATGTAAGGTACTAGTTTCTTTAGAATATGGACCCACAATAGACCATATGACTATAAGCTCAGTGTGTCTTCATATTTCCTTTTGTTCATCCTCTCCTCTGCCCCTCTATCCTGCATTCTCTATACCTTTCTTCTTTTTTTAGTTTCTATTTATTTTATTTTTATTTTACAGGATAACACAAGCATTTCCACAACATAGCACAATAAAAAGATGATTACACATGAAACTGCAAATCTACTATGTACAACTTGCTATTCCTTTCAAATATATATTATTATGTAAATTTCTTTTTTTAATTTTTTGTAGATCTTTTTTCAATGGTTCTTTAACCTTCTAATATGTTTTCTAGCATACTTGATACCTGCTTCTTGAGTAGACTGACTGCCTATATGGTATAATCCAAGAGGCACTGAAAAACTATCTCTCTACCTACCCCTTAATGCCTTTGCTACCAAATTACCATAGGACCAAAAATCTCCTCCATTAAAGATTAAGTTCTTTGGGATAAAGTGTTGTGCCACCAAGAGTCTCCTATAAAAATGCAAATATCACAAGATGTTTTTGAGTGGAAGGAACAACAGAGGTCACCTAATCTAATGTCCTTATTTCACTGATGAGAACAATGAGGCCCACAAAGGTGAAACCGTCAAGTCACGAAGCTGGTAAATGGCAGAGCTGAGAGCAGAGACTAGATTTTCAGACCACTAATCCCATGCTCTCAGTCTACTGCTCTCCCCTCTACCCCTCACTGGCTCCCTACAGAACTAATTCAGAAAGACTTGTAAAAGCACAAGGTACAGGTGCTTCACACCCACAGGCACAGATTTCACACTTGGGACATTAGGAAGTGGCCAGATTATTCTTAGTGGCATTCTATTATATTTGTTATCATTGGGGAAGGTAGGAAGAGGTGGTGGGAGGGAACTGTTCTTTATTCCATTGAAGGGGATTGTCAGTAGCTTCTGGCAAAACACACATGTTCTTGTAAAAATGGAGAGAAGAAAGGGAGGGGGGGAAGAGAAGGAATGAAGGAAGGAAGGAAGGAAGGAAGAAGGGGAAAAAGGAAGAAAAGAAGGGAGGAAAGGAGGAAAGGGGGGAGAGAAGAAAGGGGGGAAGAAGTGAGGGAAGGAAAAAAGAGTAAGAAAAGGAAGGAAGGAAAGAGGGACAAAGGGAGAGAAGAAGAAAAGGAAATATTCAATAACATTTAGGAAGCTGAAACATCATTTCAGGAATCTGGCAGCCAGCCATGGGGATTTTTTAGCCTTCATTTTAAACCTGTGAAACCACAGACTCAGCATAATAGCCAGCTGGCTGGAGTTACTCATCCATTTAGCTACCATAAGGGTGAATCTCCAGGCTTTTCATAAGCTCCCCTCATTCCCAAGGCTCTCCTCTCCCCCCAGTAGGTGATGACTCTAAAGCTATGAGTAATTAACTAACTTTCCATGGAATTTAGTGAGAACAGGATTCTTCAGGTTAAATCCCCAGGGAGCTCCCAAAAGGGAATAATGGGGAATAACACTTCCCTAAGCCAACAGGAGTCAGCTGCTACTAGTAAAAAGGGCTTGCTAGCAGATGCTAACATTGCAGGGAAAAGAGAAGCTTTAGAAAATAGAGGGAGTGAATATTCCACATGGATGTGGTTCAAAGAAAACAGTTCTCTACTATCCCTGGGCCCCTGGAAAGGTTCACATAAAAGGACTTAGAGGTGATTCTAAATCATACACACTTTCTATGAAACTGAATCACAAAATTTTAGAGCCAGAGAGAACCCTAAAGTCCATCTAGTCCAACCCCTAATGATCAAACTGAAGTCCAAAAGGGGTTACTGAGTCTCTCTGGGCAGAGAAACAGGATATAGTGGGGAAAAAACACTGAATTTGGATTCAGAAGATTTGATTTTAAGAGATAGAATGGATTCTTTTTAAGCCATGTGACTCTGGGCAATCCACTTATCTCTTAGTCTCAATTTTATCATCTGTAAAATGAGAATAATAATACTTAAAACTGTTTAAACAAGTTGTGAAGAAAGTTCTTTGTGAACTTTAAAGTGCTAGCTACATGTGGTCTATCATTATTCAATTTGCCCAGAGTCACAAAATTAGTAGCAGAATCAGGACTATAACCCAATGTCAGGATCTCATTCATTAAATAACAACAGCAGCATGGAAAAATAAAATGTCACAAAATAGTATGAAATAAAACAGTCCCCCACCTGGGTTCAAATCTCAGATGTAGATAGATGATAGATAGATAGACAGACAGACAGATAGATAGATAGATCGATCAATCGATCGATCCTTGGACAACTTACTTCCTCTCACTTTACTCATCTGTAAAAATGAGGTTTGAACTAGATGTGACCTCTAAGGTCATATCCAGCTTTAAATTCTATAACCCTGTGATTTCAACACATATATTATCACACACACAAACACACATTATAAACTATATGTACTACATGTACACACACACACACACACACACACACACACACACACACACTCTACCTGTTTACAAAGTTAGGTATACCAGGTATTTCAGATGCAAGATTAAGGATCTTTCTCCAAAAAGATTGTAAGCATCTATTCTCAATTTCTAACTGAGGACAGTAGAACAAAAGTAAAATGAGAGACCTGACATAAGGATGAGGACAGTCTTTCCAGTAGTAAAATTTATTAAACAATCAAAGAGATTAATGACATTGTCAACTTTGACAGGTTGGGGACCTGGGTTTTAGGGTCTTCTTTGTCGTTTGCAGATTCTTAATAAATTATTTCTGGTGTAATAAGGAGGTAGGGTAAGAAAATAGGTGAACCCTGACTCCTTTGCTATGAGAACCCCAGGCAATTCATTCTGGCTCAGTGCTGAAGGGTTTGGCGCTTTGAAATGAGGCAGAAAATCCTGGGTGGTCCCTTGGTTCCCTCCCCTCCACCCCATATTATAAAGAATTGGGGTAGAGGCAACATGGCATCTATTTAAAAGGACAGTGCTATGGGAGTGTCTCTGTCTCTCTGTGTGTCTGTCTCTGTTTCTTTGTCTCTTTCTCATTGTCTCTCTTTCCCCCTCTCCCTCTTTTTCTTCCTTCTCTGTCTTATCTCTCTATCACTCATTCACATTTTCCGTTCTCTGTCTCTCTCTGTGTCTGTCTCTCTCTGTTTCTATCTCTGTCTCTCTGTTTCTCTCTCTCTGTCTCTCAGACACACACACACACACACACATACCCTCTCTTTCTCTATTCTCTGTTTGAGTTTGCCTATCTCTCTCTTTCCCACTACCCACACCCTCACTCCCATTTACCCACCCTAGTCAAAATATCTAAGTTGGGATCTCAAGGCCTTGGCTTATTCTTTGCTCTGAATTTCTTTGCTCAGAATAACTGAACCAACAGTCATCCAGATATGGACATTTCCAGCCTTGGAGGAAAGCTTATAGGCTCAAGAGGTCAGGAAGCTTCCTGGGTCCCCCAATCAATGCTGGTTGCATTGTAAGAGGTGTCCCCCTCCAACTACCACAGTATTTCATTGAGAAGACCACCACTGGTAAGATGATGAGCAAAACTTCAAACCTGATAGGTCAAAAGATGTAGGTTTTGAGGGAGATTTTCAGCGCAGAGCCAAGGTGAAGGTGAAATACCTAGTCAACATTCCTACTAACTGCTTCACCTTTTAACATTTTAAATATAAACCTCTTAGAGAATATAATAGTAGCTATAAAGTATTGCTTTGTGTTTGGGTCTTTGTCATTGCATACTTACTAGCTTTTATTTTAAGCATTTCTTTATTTTGTGGAAGAAATAGCTGTCCTGTACCTGATCTACATTGTACACTGAGTACCTTTCTGAGTACCTTTCTGTCTCCCCTTTTGGGGAGACCATAGTCAGGAGCCAAACCTAAGCTTTAATGATTCTTCCTGGAATTCCCAGATGGGGTTGTAATGATATGGAGAGCTGGAAAAAGCCTGACTCTTCTGGTTAGAGACCAGGATCCTCCAGGACCAAATCTTGTCTGTGGCCATGGATCAAGAGCTATTCTATAGAGCAAAGATTCATAACCTGAGGGTCCATAGATAGATTTTGGGAGTCTTCGAACTTGAATGGGGAAAGGTTACATCATTATTTCAATGTAATTGGTTTCCTTTGTAATCCTATGTATTTTATCTTATTATTTAAAAATGTTATTCTGAGATGGGGTCCATAGGCTTTACCAGCCTGCGCAAGGGGTCCAGGACATAAAAAATAAATGAATAAATAAATAAATAAAACAAAACAGTAAGAACCTTTGTTTTAGAATGAAAGAGCAAGAGCTCCAACTCCCCAGGGAGAACAGCAGTCTTGTGTTGTTCTACTGATATTGAAGATTGTGAAATATCCTTCTCTGTAGGTCTTTGAAAACAGGGCAGATTTTTATCTTCCAGGACGATTCTGGTATAACTTTGCCAAGAACAGAAGCAGGACTAGTCTTAGGAGTAGGCCGAGTATCATAGAATCAAAGAATGTCAAAGTAGGAAGAGACCTCAGAGGCCATCTAGGCTAACTCCCACCTAACACAGGAATCATCGCTACAAGCTTCCACTTGAAGTAAGAATTCACTGCCTTCCATATGGCAGTCCCTTACATTGTTGGAAAGCTTTGAAAATAAGGAAGCCATTACTTTGCCTCACATATCTAACTTTTGACCACTAGTCCTAGTGCATATCTTTGGGTCCAAACAGAATAAATGTAATCCTTCATCTATAATAAACTCTTCAGCTAGTTGAAAGCAGTGTTTATGCTCCCCTAAGTCAGGGATGGGGAATCTGTGGCCTCGAGGCCACATGCGGCCACAAGTGCAGCCCTATGACTGAATCCAAAGTTCACAGAACATTCACACTTGAGGACTTAGAGGGCCACATGTGGTCTCAAGGCCACAGTTTCCCCACCCTTGCCCTAAGGCTTCTCCTTTCTGGATCAAGCATCTCCAGCTCCTTCAGCTGATTCTCATAATTTTGAGACCCCTGATACAAGGAAAACTAACTTTTCAATGTTTTTTCTTTCAATGTACTAGCCAGAAAGGAAGTTTAACATATAACATTGGCAGCTAGAATTGATTTGAATGAGTATTAGGCAATGAACTCCTCTCCAGATATATCCAACTCAAGACCTTTCATTCCATCATTGTAATGCCACCAATTTGAATCTCTAAGATTTGGGAATCTTTAAAAGTCATATTTGAAAATGTAAGCTACGTAATGGAAAAAATAGAGGAAGAGCCTGCTTCTTAATATATAGCTTAATAATCACTTGCAGCATGATGTAGTGGCTAGTGTTTGTTCTGGATTTGGAGTCAGGAAGGCCTGGATTCAAATCCTGCTTTTAGATATTTCCTGTGTGAGCCTGGGCAAATCAGCATCTGTTTTGATGTGTCAATTTTCTTATCTGTAAAATTACAGAATTGAAGTACTATAAGCACCTTTCAGCTCTAAATCTATGATAATATGGCACTCACTAAAAATGTTAATGGAGTGACAATCTAACCCTGTGAAAAAGAATTAACTCATTTTAGGCATTCTGCTGACATTTTAAGTATCTCCTAAAAGGTTCATAGGCTCTTAGGACTGAAAAGGACCTTAGAGGTCATCTCATTCAACTCCCTCATTTTACAGATGAGGCAAGAGAAGCCATGAGAGATGGTGAAGTGATTTGCCCAATGTCACCCAGCCAACTCATGTCAGAGTTGATAATGAAGCCCAGATCTTCTAGTTTCAAGCTCAAGGCTGTTTTTTCCACTTCACCATGGTAAATAGCTGGTAAATTCCTCCGCCCTGGATAAGTGAGAGGACTAGGAATAAGACATCTACAACTGAACTTCAGCAACACACCACAGACCTCACCATCACTCCAAACTATGTGACTTCCAGTCTGATACTAGAAATTCCCCTGTGTGAAAATCATCTTCTCTCTGGGGATCTTCCCCTCTGTTTCAAGCCTAACTTCTATCTATTCTTCCTCCTCACTCTAACATCCAGCTTCTCCATCTTCACTCATGTCTTGGTCTCACTTCTCTCTCTTTTGACCTTACAGTTAACCAGTTCAATTCTACAAAGAAGTCCATACTTGCAAGCCTAGCTCCTTTGCCATTCCATCATTCAGTTACTTAGGTTCCTAAATTCTGGGTTGCCTCCACTATTTGTCTTCACTATCAGTTCTCCAATTAGGCTGCTAGGTGACTCAATGGGTAGAGTGTCTGTCCTGGGGTCAGGAAAACTCATCTCCCTGAGTTCAAATCTGGCCTCAGACATTTACCTGAGCAGACATTTATAGACCTGAGCAAGTCACTTAACCCTGCCTGCCTCAGTTTCCTCATCTGTAAAATGAGCTGGAGAATGAAATGACAAATCACTTCAGTATCTTTGCCAAGAAAATCCCAAAAAAATGGGGTCACAGAGTCAGACATGACTGAACAACAACAAATTTGTTCTCCAAAGTTTCTAGAGATGTCTTGCAGCCAAGATGACAGAGTCCACTAAAATTATGTGCTATCTAATTTTACCTGGCCCTTCACTGCTACACAGCCATCCTTTTATTCTTCCTTCATTTACTCCCATACTCTCTGCACCAACTGTTTCAACAATTTTTATCTCTCTTCAAATTCCTAATGACATCCCACCTCCTCTTTCAGTAGATGGCATCACCTTACTAAGAAAATTAAGGCTATCCCATCATGAGGTCCCTCATCTCCCTTAATCTGTACCTTAAATCTTTTCTAAGTTTTTCACTTATCATCTCCTCCTTTGCACAAGTCATCTGAGTAAACAGTAGCCCATTTTCTTTCCAAGGATAACTCCCTGTTTTGCCATTGAACCTTTCTCCTCACTTCTCTTTCAGGAGATTGTATCTCCATTCTCTTTCTGTCTCTGTCTGCCTCTCTTTGTCTGTCTCTCTGTCTCTGTCTCTGTCTGCCTCTCTCTCTCTCTCTCTCTCTCTCTCTCTCTCTCTCTCTCTCATACATACACACACATATATCTTCACTATTTCCCTATCTATTTTCTCTTTCCACACTAACTCCAAGCTATCATTCTATATAACTTCCCTCTCCTGCCACAAAACTTACCCCCCAAAATCATTTATACTTGAGTCTTTCACTTCCTCATCATCCATTCACTTCCCAAACCCATACAAGTTGGCTTCGGAGGATACCATTCCTGTAAAACTACTCTAAAGTAGATAGATCTCAGAGATCAGTTATAATTCTGAGATTTTATGTGTTAGGGAATATATATGTTTGTGTGTATATAGACAGATATATATATATATAATAGATATATAGAGAGAATATATATGTACATATATGTGTGTATGTATATATGTGTGTGTGTATGTGTGTGTAGGTATCTTTTGTATATACAGAGAGATGGGGTATAATGTGGTTGAGTGAAAAAAGGGTTGAATCTGAAGTTGGGAGAGACCATCCTGCCTAGTTATCTGACCATGAGCAAGTCACTGAGTCTCAGTTTTCTCATCTTTTTATAAAATGAGAATAATCATACCTGTAATACCTAACAGTGCTGTTGTAAGAATCCAATGTAATACTCTATATGTAAAGTGCTTTGTAAACTTTAAATCTTTAAATAAATGTCAAGTGTTGTTAATGACAGCTAATGGAAAAAAAACATTGGACTTAGAGTCAATAATTTATCTGTAGTCCCATCCCAACCCCTCCAAGTTTCCAGCTGTAGCTGGCTACAGAATTTACTTTATATGATCACTAGCGAATCATTCCTCCTCTTTCAGACTCAGTTTTCTCACCTGTAAAATTGGGTTAATAATACTTACTTGACCCACCTCCTAGGGTTGTGGTGAGGATAAAATGAGGTCATGTATGGTAAAATATTATGTGAATGTCAGCTATTATCATTACTTATGTAAATGTTTGCTGTTCTATAGCTCTACTAGTTATTTTTTTTTCTTCTGCCCCAGGCTGCTTCAAGCTGTGTGCACAGCCCCAGCCCACATTTGCCCTCAAGCCTAACCTTGGCAGCTCTTCAGGGAAAGTGTTAATTATCTCCTAGCTCTTTCCTATTGTCAGGATCTGCCCACCTGAAGCTGCTTCTCCCCTAAGCCCTACATCATCTGGGTGTTTACAAGTACCTAGCCTGACCTGTGCAGGTTTTATTGGCTCTTGTCCACATAGAAATCATATAAAAGCCCTGAGCCTGTGGGAGAAAAGCTGCCTTAGTCACTACTCATCAGAATCCGTCACTATTCAACAGAATCACAGAATTTGAGAGTTGGAAGGGACTTCAGAAGTCATCTGGTCCAACCCATACACGAAAGGAATCCTTATTATAACATGCCAGACAAGTAGCCATCCAGCCTCTTCTAAAAGACCTACAGGGAGGAGGAACCTACCATCTCTTAAGGCAGCTTATTCCACTTTTGGACAGCTCTCACTGTTGCAAATTTTTCCTGACATCAAGCCTGCTTTGGCCTTTTCATAACTTCCACCCACTGCTGTCTGTATTCTGGGGCCCAAATAGAACAAACCTAATCTCTTTTCCAAATAAGAATAGCTAACATTTATATAGCATTTACTATGTGCCAGGCACTAGGCTAAGAGCTCTAAAGTTACTATTTCATTTGATCCCCACAATGACCCTTCGGAGGTAGGTGCTACTATCATCCCTATTCTACAGATGAGAAAACTGAGGCAAATAATGAATGTCCAAGCTCATACAGCTAGTAAGAGTCTGAAGCAGAATTTAAACTTAATCTTCTGGATTCCAGGCCCAGAATTCTATCCACTGTGCCACCTAGCTGCCTTCAAATATCAGTCCTTCAAATACTTGAAGCCAGCTTACATAACTTCAGTGAGTCTTATCCCCAATTTCTTCAACTAATTCTCATATAACATGAACTCAAAGCCTTTCACCATTCTAGTTGTCCTTTTCTGTATGCTTTACAGTTTATCAATGTTCTTCTTAAACTATAGTCCCTAGAACTGAACACAACACTCCAGATGAACTCTGAAAACTGGACTCTGTTCTTTTCCTTGCTTTGTCTTAGTCTTTTTAGTTCTTACAGAATTTCTAACCACTTATTTGGACTTTTGACTTCATATATTGCTTTGCTCTATCTTTATGTATACATGTGAAATATATAATATGTATGTATGTATATACATATATAAGCATACATAGAAGATTATGTTATTTTATATATATATAATAACATTTTATATTACATATGTGTATATATGTATATATACTTTTGTTTTTTGTCTTTCTACCTAGTTTTTGTCAAATGTTCCATCTTCTACTCCCATCATCCCAAACCAGAATACTAGGTGATAGAGAGCTATACTTGGTATCAAGAAGACTTGAGTTCAAATGCCTTGCACATGTCCTAGCTATATGACCCTAGTTGAGGCATTTAAATTTCTCTGAACCTCAGTTTCCTTCTCAGTAAAGTGAGGGTTTTGTGTTTCATGGTTTCTAGAAATCCTTCCATCTCCAAATCTAATCCTATGATGCCAAGTCTTTGTATATGCCTTGATTTCCACTTCCCTATCATGTCTCTTCACATCCTTTCAAAGAAGAGGAAAGCTGTATTTCTAGATCTAGCAATCCCAAATGTTCTGGACTACTAACCTGACCTCAGTCTCTTTGCTCTACCTTTACCACAGATTTTTGTGCCCTGCTCCAGGTATTCTATATTCCTACATAGTTATAGCTAGAGGAGAACTTAAAAACTCTCTGTTATGTTCTTTCTTTGTTCTCAAAAAGGACCAAAGATATGAGGAGGGTGATATTTTGACCTGCAAGTGAATTGGATTTAAGTGAGGCAGAGTTGTGCGGTCATCAGCCTCACTCTCTCTTCCAGAGTCATCGGGGTTCAGTGTCAAGACATAAGTCAAGACCTTGGCTTGACTCTGGATGCAGTGGGAGACCTTGGCCTTTTTAAACTGAGGTCTTTCCCAGGTCTCAGTTTCTCTGAGACAATGCCCATTCAGTAATTAAAGGCTTCATCTTAAAAGATTATCTAGTCTCTGGACCCATAGGATTATCAATTTGGATAGAAGGAGCCTCAAAAGCCAGCCAGTTAAACCTCTTCATGGTAAAAATGAAGTAACTTAACTGAAACCACCTGATCCAGGGATGGGTAACCTGCAGCCTCAAGGCCACATGTAGCCCACTAGATCCTCAAGTGCAGCCCTTTGACCGAATCCAAATTTCACAGAACAAATCCCCTTAATAAAAGGATTTGTTCTGTAAAATTTGGACTCAGTCAAGGACCTAGAAGGCCACATGTGGCCTCGAGGTCACAGGTTCCCCACCCCTGATTAGTCCTCACCCCTTCTTTCCAATTCTCTCCATCCTGATTCCCTGCCCTGACCACTCCTTGAGTTGCCTCCATTGCTAGCACTAAAATCTATTCCTCTTTGAATGTATATTTCCCTGGATGTCCTTCCTGCTGAGAAACAACCTTAGTTGCATTTGTCCTTGTCCTCGTCCTGCTAGAAGGAACTCTAGTCTGCCATACCTGTCCTATCTGCTTTATAGCTTTATTATAGTCTTTCCCACAATGGAGTCACATTATGTACTCTGCTTCTGGCACAAATCCCCTGCATCGCTCCCTCCATCCCTTTAGTTTGATATTTTCTACATTTTCTTTGCAACTTGGATACATCAATAAATTTATTTATTGGCTTTTTGAAATCTGTTAATACCTGAAGAATAATCTCATATTTATATAAGATTTATTTATTATTTATTTATATATGCATCATATTACAGTTTTAAAAACAGTTTCTTATGCATTTTTCTCTTTCATAGGATCACATATCTACAGCAAGAAGGGACTTCAAAGATCATGTAAACCAAACCTTTTATCCTAATTATTTATGTAAGCCTTAGACTCCTACCCTCCCCTATTAGAAGGTAAGTTTCTTTAGGGCAGGTTCTGCCTCAATCTGATTTTGTCCTTGTATCCCTAACACCTAGAACAGTGCCTACCACAACCTTAGTGACTATTGATTTTAATTATGTCAGACTTTTACTCCCAAAGGAAAGAGGTATGACTGGAGAAAAATGTTCCCCCATTTCCACACTCACTTAAGGAATACACTTCAAGACATTTATTTTAGGTTGGTCTGGGGACCCCTCAGTCCTCTCTTAGAATTCCATATGTTAAAAGGTTGTGGCAACCTATACTGTGAATCTAGGGTTACTGCCAGTTATGCTTATAAAGGAGGACAGCACGGACATTGAAAACTGGTGTCCCTGCTGAATAAGGGATTACCAAGTCCCACTGATAATTCTTCTGAGGAGATTTAGCAGTATTTGCTTTTTATTAAGAACAATGAGTGAGATTTTTCAGACCCTTGCTTTAACAAAGAGCAGACCCTTGGCTACTGAGGACGACATCCTTTTGGTGCAAGCTAGATGATGGATGGAGTGGAGTTTGTATAAAATGCAAATATACATTTTGTTGAAACTGGAAGTCCATTCATCTAAATCATTTCTGTTATAGCCGGTGACGGCTTTCAAAAATTGCCAGGGTTGTGGTTTTTTTTTAATTTGATCTTTCCACATTATTGGAGGTCACATAAAGAGGATTATATGAAGTCTTTCATTGTCAATTAGTATAATTCTAAATCAACATTCTGGTAGCAAACAGGGAGCAGGTGTAGGGTTTGGGTGTTTTGTTTTGTTTTTCTTTACAAAAAGTTACACCAGCTATCCTTGGCATTTGACTTAAGGCAGTAATTACAGTGCTATGAATTCTCTCTTAAGACATTTCAGGAAATTAATCCATTCCTTGTCTTCATCTTCAGGAATGAAAACTCAGAGTTATTTGAAGGTTAGAAACAAAAATCCATTTTCTATGAAAATTGGCTGACTAAATAGCATTCCAATTTTATAATATAAAACGTGTCTGCTCTTGAACTTGACGTGGTTACGCCTCGTTTTTAGGTAATGGAGCCAGTGTTGGGCACTAAATTTTCAACAGTAATGGAAAACAGAAATCACATTTCATGCTTTCATAGAAATGGGCAATTTTAATAAGCACAATTCCCTTGACCTCAGTGACATACATTTGCCTCTGAGGAGTTGAAAGAAGAATGCTTTCCAAAAGTATCTCTAAGGAATGGTCGTGGAGATACCTTTGTTGGGAATGGTCAAAGGATTTTTCTAGTATAAGAATTCTACATCCTTAAGAAGACTGCAAGAGATGTCCCAGGGTTAGATCACCACCCTGGGCATCATTATCTCCATTATCTCTACATCAACCACATGCTATCCATAATGGCTGTAAGAATCATTAATGTTAAAAAGAACTAGCATCAGCTTTTAAAAGACTAAGTTAATATTTGTAGATTGCCTAAAAATCTATGCCCTTCTGCCCACTCCTCTGCCTTTCTGCCCTGACAAAATCAGAAGAGAGAAACAAACTACACTCACTGCACATACTAAAAATTTTTGTTACATAATTTCAGTTAGGCCCTCACTGCAGCAAGGTAATCCTTTTACATCTCCTTAATCAGTTTAATATACTCCACACCACAGCAGCTTTTCCAGTCTCTTCTCTCCACAAACATCCCATGGCATCCTCTCAGCTGAGAACTTCAACTCACACTTTAATGAAAAAAAATGAGGCTATTCAGCAAGAGTCCTCTTTTCTCCCCTCTTCCTCATCTCACACTACTCAGAAACCCTTCCCCACTCTTCTCTCCTTCACCCCTCTCATGAAGAGATGGTGATTCTCCTTGCCAAGTCAAATCCCTCAATATGCACCTTTGATCCCTTCCCCTCCCATCATCGCCATTCTTGTCATTTTTTTTACTTTTACAACATCTCTCACATATGATCTCTACTCTCCACTCACACAATCATCACCCTGATGTAAGCCCTCATCACCTCATGCCTGGACTATTGCAAAGTCCATTTGGTTGGTCTCTCCCCATTCCAATCCATCTTTCACTCAACTGCCAAAGTGACATTCGTAAAACACAGGTCTGGCCACATCACCTCACTTAATAAATTCCAGTTTCTCCCTATTACCTCCAGGACCAAATAAAAAATATTCTGTTTGGCATTTAAAGCCCTTGCAACCTGACTGTATCCTAACTTTCTAGTCTTAGGTTTTTCTTCATTCTATGTATTCCATAATTCAGTGACATAGGTTCACTTGCTGCTTTCCACACAAGACTATCATGTCTCATCTCAATTTCTTTTCACTGGACCATGCTGGGGAGGTTCTTCTTCTTCACATTTGCCTCTGGCTTCTCTGAGCTCCTTTAAGAATCAGCCCAATCCCAAATTCTACTGGAAACCTTTCTCAAGATTACCTTCCATCTAAACTATATATGTATGTATTTATCTTATATATACTTAGTTATTTGTATGTTGTTTCCCCCATTAGAATGTGAGGACAGGAACCTGCTTTTTGTCTTTCTTTTTATCTTCAGCATTTAACTCAGTGACAGCTAGGTGGTACAGTGGAAAGACTGATGGACTTGGAGTCAAAAAGATCAGAGTTAAAATACTGCTGTGTGACCCTGGGCAAGTCGATTAATCTTCTCAGGCTCAGTTTCCTCATCTGAAACATGGGGATATTAATCCCCATATTATACTTCCTAGGGTTGCTATGAGGATCAAAAACAAACAGTAAATAAATGTTTTGCAAACCTTAAGGTACTATAAAATGCTAGCTATCATTATTACTAAAACTTTGATTACTGTTGTTGTTGTTTACAGTTCCTAGCATATAGAAAGTGCTTAATAAACATTTGTTGACTAACTGGTATACTGTGGGTGCTTCTTAATACATGCTTTTTGGCTGATTAATTGAACACAAGCACAATACATACTACTTACTTAACCTACTTGGACAGAGAGTGTCAAATGCAGTGATAAACTAATATGTTGGGTATTATTATTATTATTATTATTATTATTATTGTTCCTAAGCTTTGGACTGGTGAAGTTGCATACTGTAGTCTCTGCAAAACTACAGGAAAGCAAAAAAGGACCATAGCTGGAGGTCAAAAGATCACCCCACCCCCACGTATAAGATGCCACTACAAAGTAATAGGGCTGATTCTGTGCTTGTTAGCACACCAACATATCCATATCCAAGTACATGCTGGTCTTTCAAAGCAGCCCATTTTAATACTATTGCTTCTTTGGAAATTGCCACCATCCCTATCCTGAGGCTATGGCATATTCTGAAATTATACCCTTAGGTGTGGAAAATTTCCAGGCTTTGTAAATGAATTTAAGTTTTAGACATAACTGCAGGTCAAATCTAGAGAATACAATGCATAATAAAGATGCTGATAAAATTGATTTTCTAGCATTACTTTCTCATTGATCAGCTAAAGAGGGAATTCCCCAAGAAGAATCCCAGATGGTGTTTTGGCAAGCAATCTCACCCTTGATGATCATGAAAATGATGTGTGACATTGGGCAAATCACTTCATCTTTAGTCTCTGTAGAATGTTGGGATTGGATTAGATGGCCTCTGAGGGTCCTTCCAGCTCTAGAACTATGGTCATGTAATAGCTATTTATGGAAAAGTTAAAAGTTTCCAAAGTGCTGTATTATGTAATTTTATTTGACCCTCATGACAGCTCTATGAGATAAAGCATTACAGTTATGATCATCCCCATTTTACAGATAAGGAAACAGGTTAAGAGAACTTGCTGTGTCTAGCTTCATTGGGATTAGTGTATAGCTTGCCAATGGGACTACTTAGTGGGACAAAGTAGACACAGAGTTAGACATTAGAGAGGGATTTTCTTTTTAAAATTAGTTATATTACTTGATAATCAAGTTTCACACTTTTTGGTCCACCCACACAGGATTTTGCCCAGAAACCAGGCCTAGTTTATTTTTGTCAGATATGTCTAAGGCACATAGGTAAGAGAACCAGGAGAACTGTATGCCGATATTCTAAGATCTAAAGATACTAAGCTGGGGGAAATCTGTTAGCTCTTAAATCATCTGATGGATCTGTAGTACCATTGGTTTGGTATTCTCTCCAATGATGTGAATCTCAACCCATCTATGCATTTTCATACTTTTAGGTTATCATCCATTTCTTCCAACAAATTCAGACTGGGAATCTCCCCTAACACTCTGGGGCAAGAGTTGAGGGGCAGTTCTAAGAGCTCTCCTGACATTCCAAGAATATTGACAGAGCATGTGGACTGGCTATTACTTATCTCTTACTCTCCTCACATAGCTAACACACTTTCCTTCTCAGTCACACATTTCTCTGATAACTTCCTTCGTGTAAATCTTCCTTTCTAATTCTTTATTTGTAATTTGTTGCAGCTAATGTATGCCCACCACATACCCTGCCATTGCATTGTGGGTGATGCTTAAGTTCAGTCAACAAGTCAGTCAACAAGAATTTGTTAAGTGTATACTATGTGCAAGGAACCACACTAAGCTCCAGGAATACAAAGAAAGGCAAAAGATAGTCCCTGCTCACATAGAGCTCATAATCTATGTCCCTTGGCCCCCAGTCATACAACATCACTATAAGGATATTGGTATAAATAAGATGGCCTTCTGTTCCAGGGAGAAGCTTAGGGTCATCAAAGGGATTTCACAACTTTCTAGTCAATCTAGTCTGCCTCTTCCTGATCTTTGGCTCTGCACTCTGTTCGCTGTCCACTTGTAGTATCTGTCCAAAATATAGATAGAGATATATCTAGATTTATTTATCTATACATACATACGTGTATAAATATACACACATATACATTCATATAAGCATATACCTATATGTGTGTATCTAAAGGTTGTCCATGTAGCTATATACAAGGGTCTGGATAATAGACCAAGAATCATATAGTCTATTGGCACAATTATCCTTTAAAAAAAAAGACAAAAATTCAAGAGAAAAAGACAGTATAAAACTAAACAAGATCTCAGCCAATGCAAATACAGCATGCCTTTGAGGATAGGAAGGCACTAACCCAGTCTGGAAGCTGTCTAAAAGAAGATAATTCTCTGAAGACAAATGACACTGAGATAAAGAGGAGCCAGACATCCTGAAGATGAAAGTAGCTATTAAAGTTAAGGCAAAAGTTTTTGGTGTTCCTTGGTCAATAGGGGCAGTTCCTCTAAGCTGGTATTCCCTAGATAAAACAAAAAAAAATGTTTCCAGAGAGGCTAGGATTCAAAGATTGATTACAGAAGACAGGTTTCCAAAAGATACATTGAAAATTTTGAGTGGGATAGATGGATGGAGAAGCAAAGACAGATAGAGACAGACAGAGACAGAAAGAGGCAGAGAGACAGAAAGAGATGCAGAATCATAAAGACAGAGACAAAAAGACAGAGAGATAGGAAAAGATAGAAACATAGAGAGATATCCAGGAGAGAGAGAGAGAGAGAGAGAGAGAGAGAGAGAGAGAGAGCATTTATTAAGTGCTTACTATGTGCCAGGTGTTGTACTAGGTGTTGGGGATACAAATACATTGGAGCAAAATAGCCCCTGACCTCAGGAAGCTTTCATTCTGATACAGGAAGAAGACACATGAAGGAGAGCTAGAAAAGGCAGGGTATGGAGGCAGTATGTTAGGTAGATGCCTAGGAACTGTTAAGGATGCTTGATTCTAGAAAGATAAGGCAAAACTCACCTAGCAGAACTCAGAATTCCAGGAGATTAAGGCTCCAGTGGGAAAAGAAGGTGATGACAGTAGGAGTGGAAGTACCATGGAATGGAGAGAATGTTCTAGAAGTAACATGAAAACCTGGATCCACCTAAGATAAGGCAAAAACTTACCTATTGGAGCCTGAATTACAATATTTTAGAGCAGAAAAGAATCTTGAAGACATTTCTAGTCCAGACTCCTCATGTCACAGATGAGGGCACTGCAATCCAGAAACTTGCCTAAGGCCCAGTGTCAAAGCCAGGACTAGAATCCAAGCCCAGGGAACCTTCCATGACACTCTTCTTTTACTCTAGAAAATTAAAGAAAAAGTAAGTCATTCCTCAGAGGTAAAGAATTCCTCAACCTAAGGTTTATAATGCTAATAGGGAGGAAGTGTGGTGCCTGGATTTGAAATCAAAGAACCTGGATACAATTCCAACCTCTACCACTAACTATCTCTCAGCCTTAGTTTTGTCATCTTTATGATGAAGGGATTAGATTACATGAACCTCAAAATCCTTCTTGGCTCTGAATCTATGATTCTATGATAATATCGAGGCAAATTCACATAAAGAAATATCCCATCACTCTGCCAGGATACCCATTCCCTGATACAAGAGAAATGTAAATGCCTTAAAAATGCTTAAGCATCTAGTTCCTTGTTATTCAAATTTTAAAGACAGGGTAATAAGGTGGTGGGGGGAAGAGAGAATAAAGTGTCTGAACATATGCTTAGGGGGAAAAAGGTGCTCTTTCCATGATAATTGATAGTCACCTATTCTTTGGAATTATTCCATAGATCTTTCCAGTTATTGGCATGCTGTCCCTCTTTATATTATTCTCTGTACAATGTATTTATGGACTTGGGTACATTATCTATCCCTTCAAAAGAATGTAAGTTCCTTGAGGGCAGGGTCTGTTTTATTTTCCTTAATAACTAGCATGTATTTGTTGAATATAATTAGATTTAGTGGAATATATCAATAGGCTAGGGGTGACCTTATAAATCATGTGGTCCAGTAATAATCCCTTTCACTCTCTCTCTACCTCATAGTGTAGGTAAAGAAACTGAGGCTTAATGGCTTGCCCAGGGTTTAGTTAATGGCAGAGTGGGAACTGATTGCTAACTTGGCACCACTGAGTTACATGTATTAACATGGTTATAAAGAAAATTTAGTTATGTAAAGCTAAGTTTTAACTATTTAAATTTAGGTATTTAAAGCAAAGAACTAAAATGAAGAGTTCCCCACACCATTAACATCAGAGAAGTGGCCCTATTATCTCAGGTGACCCATCAGATGGCAAAGGCTCTGGGTTCTAATACTCACTTTTTTTGGAAACTAAATATGGAACCATCTTGCGTCTAAGTCTTGAAATGTAGGACTTGGAAAAGCTATGTGATATAGTATATAGAAGGCTGGCCTCAAAGTCAAGAATACCTGGATTCATATCTCATTTTTGACGTATAATGGCAGAGTGACCCCTGGGCAAGTTACTTGATCTTTCTTTGATCTCAGGAAACTCTCTAAGACTATTTTAATGTAATTGCTGAACTAGTAGATGGGACTTCCCAACACCAAAGAAAGCATAGGTCTGGTCTAAAAAAATAAATTTATAAATAAACACAAAAATAATTATATTGTAGGACTTGGCAAGGGAGGTTTTGGAAACCAATGTGAAGCTTGAGAATTGTGAATTTACTTTAGATTGATGCAGCTACTATTTTAAATCAGTGGATTTTAAGCACACTCACATATAATACACAGTGTCATAGGGTTTAAAAGCCAATTTCATACATTAAATGTAGTCTGATATTGGGGAGAAAATGTCTCATTCACACTAAGACCAGAATCATAAGATGTGGATGAAGTTGTCTTCAGCCATAGCCTAAAAGGTAGAGTCACTCAAATCAAATTGCACAGATATTCCCTACCTATCTACTATCTGCAAATCAACATCTTAGGTGTTAAAAATACAAAGACAAAATAAAAATCATTTTCCTCAATAGTTTTCCATTTGATTGACCTACCAGTCAAAAAGTACTTATTAAGGGTTTGTTATGGGCCAGGAACTATGTTAGCTATGGATATAAATGTAAGATAGAGACATACACACCAACTCTAATTAATGTAACTAACAAGACGCTCATCACCTTGATACTCCTGTAAGATTGGAACAACTCTTTAACTGAGTTATAGAATCAAAAAATCAAAGGCAAAAACTATATACAAAAAGACCTTTTTGGAATGAAATGTTTTGAGCCTTTGGATGAAAAGAGACCAAGCTCCGAAGGTATGCATTAGAGTTGCTTGAATATAATCAGTCATATCTTGGGAAGCTTGAATAGAACAGCAGACCAGTTCAGAATCTGGCATTCTAATAGTTGGCCACCCTAGTGATATAGCAGTTATAGGCAAACCTTTGTGCCCTTGAGAGGGAATCACTGGGGAAATTAGAGTAAGGTGAGAGGAAGGAAATAGCTTCTATCTACCTTTCCCCCTTGACCAGTGGGTACACCTTATAAACTTCAAAAAGCTGGTTGGAGAAGTTGGACTTTCCATTGTTCATAGTGAGTGTCCCCAGAAAATCAGTGACTTGGAAGCTGAGAAAAACAAGACACATTGAATAAAGGCAGCTTCAGGAATCTACAAGGACCCTGAACCTTGGAACTCAGCAGAGTTATATCTTGGGAAACTTCATGAGGATTCCAGGAAGGAAGAAAAAGACTTCTATCCATCCAAGAAGGATCTGAGTTACCTTTTTGCCACATATGTTCTCAAAACTTGAGTCTACGTTTCCCCGTTCTCTATGTGTATTTGTGGAAAAGTGTGATCTAGACTCTGGTGGAAGACAATTGGGAGGAGGAGGATAATATGTTGTACTTTGGTCCTTGTTATACCTTCTCAGCAAAATACTCCTTTGTGAAAAAATGTAGAACTTGGAAAACTTGAAACTTGAGAACTTTAAAATGTAGAAAAAATAATTATGAAAAATAATTTATATTGATTGATATTGGGAAGATATTCAAAAATTATATTAAGAAACACACTAGTGTTTCTAGTTGCTAATAACTAGTGTTATTAGCAATAGTATTGCAATAACAAAAACAAAAACAACACTCAACTCTTCAAAATTTTACCTAGAACCCTGAATGCATTAGTTAGCCACCATGTGGATACCCAACATGCCAAAATTTGTAGAAGTTGGGATAGCAAGCCCAGAGATTCAACTACACATGCACAAAAAAAAGATAAAAACTCCCACTTCTCTCAGGTAAGTCATATTCTAATGGGAAAGACAACATAAAAATGGGGCATGTTCTAGATATGTGCAGGGTAGCTGGGAGTTCATCTCAGAAGGAATAATACTAGCAACTGCAGGACTGAGAAAGGCCCTCTGCAGAAGGTGTGACTTGAAAGAATCCAGGGAAACTAAGAGGTGGAGGTGAGGAGGGAAAGTATTCCAGGTATGAATGACAGTAAATGATGACATGAAGACTGGAGATAGTGTCATGTGAGAGGAACAAGTAAGTCAATTAAACTGGCTCATAGAGTGTAGTGAAATGAATAAAATGTAAGAAGACATTGAATATATTCAAATAAATACATACAAGGTAATTTGAGAAGGGAAAAAGAACATTATAAACTAGGAGGATCAGGAAAGGCTTCATGGAGAAGATGGCATCTGAGCCTTGAAAAACATAAGGATTCTAAGAAGCCATAATGAGGAAAGAGTACATTCCAGGCATTTTTCTCATCTATAAAATGGACACAAAAATGTGAATGACCTGTTTCTCAGGGTTGTTGTGAGACAGCAAACTTCACAAACTGTAGAATGCTATGACATTTAGTAAGTACTCAAACTGTTTTAAGTTTTGTAAAATGTCTTACAAATATCTTATTTAATCCTCACAACAACCACAGAGTGTAGGTAGTTTTATTATCCCCATTTTATTGATAAGGAAATTGAGAAACAAAGAGGTTAAGTGACTTTCTAAGAATCACATAGCTAGCAAGTATCTGAGGCTGGAAAAGAATAATAATAATAATAATATGATATCTAACATTTATGTTATGCTTACTTTGTGCCAGCACTGTACATTTTACAATTATTATCTCATTTGATCTTCACAACATTCCTGGAAGGTAGGTGCTATTATTGTCCCCCATTTTACAGATGAAGAAACCGAGGCTGAGAAAGGTTAAGTGACTTGTCCAAGGTCATTCAGTTAGTAAGTCTCTAAGGCAAGATTTGAACTCAGCTCTTCCTGACTTTAGATCTAACACTCTCTCCATTACACCATCTAATACCATGGCAGGCACTGAGATATTTTAATTAAACGAAATTAAATTTAATGTGTGTGATGAGCAACTTATTAGACTAATGAATTGGTAAGTTCAATTAATTTATTCACACAATTGAATAATATCTAGTCAACAAGTCAAAATGGCAACAGATTTTCTGAATACAGCTGCTGCTTAATTGTCTAAAAATTAATAGTGAATCCAAAATATGAGCTCTCTCTGTCTCTGTCTTTGTGTCTCTTTCTGTCTGTGTCTGTGTCTCTGTCTCTGTCTCTTTCTCTGCCTCTGTCTGTCTGTCTGTCTGTCTGTCTCTCTCTCTCTCTCTCTCTCTCTCTTTCTATCTTTCCCTGTGACAGCTGCAAAGTTATCAGCCTCAAAGTGAATTGAACTTTTTCAATTCTCGTAATAATGAAGAAAGGTATTATACCTAATTATAAGAGAATTCCAGTCTTTCAGATAACATGATTTCATATGCCATTTTGAAGGACATCAAATATTTCAATCAAGAAATAAAAAGTTAATGAGAGGAAGTGTTGTATAGTATAGTATTAGACTTGGATTTGGGAAGCCCTGGGTCCACTCGGGACACTTCCTAGTTTTGTGACCATGGACAGCACCAAACCTTTCAGTATCAGGAAACTCTCCAAGATTTACCTACTAAGTCATAAATGGATTTTAATCTGCATATCCTGTGTGTTACTTGATGTAAAGGGAAATTAGTATGACTATGCATGTACTGCATATTGTTCTGATTTCTATGTTTCTGTTTTCTTCTCTCTTCAATTCATTCTCCACACACCTTTTAAATTGATATTCCTAAAGTACAGGTCTGACTCCCCTCTTAGAAAGTCTCTAGTAGCCTCCAACTGCCTCAAGAATAAAACACAAATACTTCAACACTTCTGTTTAGTCTTTAAAATCCTTTATAATATGGCTCCAACCTACCTTTTACAGACTAATTTCACATTTTTCTCCCTTACTCCAGCCAAACAGGTCTACCTATGTTCCCTGTACATAACATTATATTACCTACCTTCATGCCTTTGCATCTCCCTACCCTATGCCTGAAATGTTCTCCCTTCTCACCTCTGCCTCTTGAAATACCTAGCTTTCTTCAAGCCTCAATCTGACCCTCACCAGTTGTTATCTCTACCTCAGCTCTTCCCTTCCCCCCTAAAAAAGAAATCCTTGCATTGATTATATGTGTATATGTGTGTATTACATGAGCATACGTGTATGTAATGGGGACTAGCACATATGCAAAGTGAATCAATGGGATCAGTTCATGTGGATTCCCTACATGAACTAGAGAGAGACTAGGGAGCCAGTTTCTGGGAGAGCCATGATTATGTGACCCTTTGAAAGGCTATGGAACATGTATAAATATTCTGTTGCAGTCTGCTGATCACATGACTGGAAAAAACCTTTTCTGATTGGTTGTGTAGACAGAACTAAAGGCATCCTCAAAAAAAACTCAATCAGTCTTGGTCTAGTCCCTTTCCTCACTCTTCTTGGCTGAACTCTGGTGGTTGGACTCCTTCACTGATGGCATTCCATAAGAAACAGTGATGTAAGTAAAAAGGCCTTGGGTACTTCTTCCCTATAAAGTTATGTGTCCCTGTGAAATGAACCCCAGTGTCCTTGGTCTCTGAATTTACTCTTTACCATTTTAGGTGGTGGAGATTAACATGCAGGTCAGGATGTATAACCTATGTTAAATTGCTTGACTTCTCAATGCAGGGGGAGGGAAGAAAGGGAAAGAATTTGGAACTCAAAATTTTGAAAAAAAAAGTTAGAATTGTTTTCACACGCAATTGGGAAAAATAATAAAATATTAAATAAAAAAGAAGAAAAAAATGCACATCAGGAGAGTGATCTACAGAAATCTGAGAGTTGGAGGACATGCTGGATTTTATAACCAGCCCGATATCATTCCCCAAAGGAACAAGGAGTAACCTTCAGGAGTGATATCCAGGTCTTGCCCAGCAGTACTGAGAAAAAGATTCATTTCACAGTGAGGTTGCATTTGTACATGAATTTGGTAGGAACAATGCTATATATAGGAATTGAGCTATATTTGACCTCACTCTCCTTAGAGATCCCACTCCCCCAGGTATAGGGGAGTATGTATTCACAAGGTTTGGGGAGAGATATTGGTACTATTGTTATTGTTACATATTTGAAGGAAGTATCCCTTTGTAAAACAGTCAACTTGAGAGCTTTTATTCTGGTAGAGCTGTAAAAGATGACAAAGAATTTCTAATAACAATCACTCACATTTATATGAAACTTGTAAATTTAAAGAGCACTTACCTCAAAAAATTCTACCAGGTACTCAAGGTAGGTATTATTATTCCCATTTTATAGATGCAAAATAGTATGTCAGAGTTCCCTTAGGTTTCTTTGTTATAACTCTAAATATTATGAGCTCCTTCCTTAGCTCATATCTAGACAAGGGTGTGAGGGAGTCAGCTCTGACCCTAGGGATGATAAATAAATTTTCAGCATGAGAATTTATATCGTTCCAGGAGCCAAGATGGCAGAGTAAAAAGGTAGTTGCTCTCACCCTCCCCTATCAACCTCTGAAAACTCAGAAAATATCACCCCAGAAAAAACCCTGCAACAGCTGAACCAGAAGAAAGATGGGGTACAGCAGTGCAGTAGCCCAGGTAACTAGAGGGATTAACGGAAAAGGCCCCTCTTACCCTACGGGAAGGGGAGCAGTACAAAACAGGACTCACCCAGCCAGCTAGTGGAAAGACCCACTTTAGCACACCAGGAGGAGATTCTGGTGCCTTGGCATTCTACAGCAAATGGGTCTCCCAGTGCCTCAGCAAAAATAAGGGAAGCAGCACTACAAAGGGCCCCAGGTGGATAAGCACCTGGCAACATTCCTCTGAAAAGAGCTGAAGAAAGCAACCTAGAGGTGCCAAAAAGTTCCAGCCTTGTTGATTCCAGCCCAACACCAGGTAAGCTGTCAGAACCCTACAGCCTCCAACTGCCAACTAGGAGGAGATCCTGAAGCCCAGGTGGTCTAGCAGGCAAATGCCAACAGCTGTACCTCCGAGTGCCTCAGTGAGGGTGGGGTAACTGGTGGAAACCAGTTCAGAAAACCACCAGGTGCCTCAGCATTCTACAGTAAAGAAGTCTCCCAGTACCTCAACAGAAATAAGGGAGGCAGCACTGCAAGGGGCCCCAGGCAGATAAACACCTGGCAGCACTTATCTAAGAGGAGTTAAACAAAGCTAAAGGAAAGGAAAAGCAGGCAACCTAGATTTACCTGAAAGTCCCAGCCTTGCTGATTCCAGCCCAACACCAGATAAGCTGCCAGAACCCTACAGCCTCCAATTGCCAACATAAGAGGCCCTAGCTCCCAAAGCCAGTGACCAGGACCTAGGCTCCCAACACAAGAAGCTTGGGTCAGTGCTCTCTGTTCCCCAGCAGGAGAGCTTAATCTCTGTAAAGGCCAGGGAATAAAGAAACACCATGAGTAAAAAGAAACATACGATAGATTCTTATTATGAGAAGAGTGAAGATCAAGACAGAAATTCTGAAGAGGACAACACTGTCATCAAACCCACATCTGCAACATCAAAAGGGAATATGAACTGGTCTGGAGCCCAAAAAGCCTTCTTATAAGAACTCAAGAAGAATTTTAAAGGTCAAATGAGAGAGGTAGAGGATTCCTTTAAAAGTACAATTGGCCAATTGGAAAAAAAAGTACACTGAAGAAAACAAGTCCCTAAAACACACAATTGGCCAATTGGAAAAAAGTACAACGAAGAAAACAAATCCCTTAAAAGTACAATTGATCATTTGGAGAAGAAAGTAAAAAATCTAACAGAAAAAAAATGTTAAAAATTAGAATTGAACAAATGTAAACTAATGACTCTATGAGAGAGCAAGAAACAGTCAAACAGAAATAAAAAAATGAAAAAATAGATGAAAACGTAAAATACCTCATGGGTAAACAGCTGACCTGGAAAATCGATCCAGGATAGACAATTTAAAAATTATAGGCCTACATGATGAAAAAAAGAGCCTGGACAATATCCTTCAGGAAATCATAAAGGAAAACTGCCCTGAAGTCCTAGAACCTGAAGGTAAAATAACTATAGAAAGAATCCACTGCTCCCTGCCTGAAAGAGATCCCAAATTAAAAACACCAAGGAATATAATAGCTAGATTCCAAAATTACCAGATTAAAGAGAAATTACTGCAAGCAGTCAGAAAGAAACAATTTAAATATCATGGAACCACAGTCAGGATTACACAGGACCTTGTAGCCTCTACATTAAAAGACCGTAAGGCATGGAACATGGTATTCCACAAAGCAAAGGAGCTTGGAATGCAGCCAAGGATTAACTACCCAGAGAAAATGAGCATGATTTTTCAGGGAAGGAGATGGATATTCAATGAAATAGGGGACTTTCAGATGTTCCTGATAAAAAGACTAGAGCTCAACAAAAAATTTGATCTTCAAGTACAAGATTCAAGAGAGACATGAAAAGAATATGTGAGACCATGAGGGACCCTGAGGCCTCTCTCAGAATGTGGGAAGTAAGTGGACACTTGAAGAAAGCATCCAATTAGATTAGTCAGAGTAAGAGTAATAGGCAAAAAGAGGATTCATTTTTTCAACAAATTATTTCAATAAATGCTGATTAAGCACCTTCTACATGAAGGACTTCATGACAGACACCATGAGAAATACTATGATGAATAAAGTTAGTACTCTGCTCTCAAAAAAAAATTATCAAGGAAAACTGCCCTGATATTTTAGAACCAGAGGGCAAAACAGAAATTGCAAGAATCCACTGATCACCTCCTGAAAGAGATCCCCAAAGGAAAACTCCTAGGAATATTGCAGCCAGAATCCCCAGGTCAAGGAGAAGATATTGCAGGCAGCCAGAAGGAAACAATTCAAGTACTATGGAAACACAATCAGGATAACACAAAGTTTAGCAGCTTCTACATTAAGGGTCCATAGGGCATGGAGTATGATATTCCGGAGGGCAAAGGAGTTAGGACTAAACCTAGAATCACCTACCCAGCAAAACTGAGTATAATCCTTCAGGGTAAAAAATGGTCATTCAATGAAATAGGGGACTTTCAAACATTCCTGTGGAAAAGATCAGAGCTGAATAGAAAATTTGACCTTCAAATACAAGACTCAAGTGAAGCATGGAAAAGGTAAACAGGAAAGAGAAATCATAAGAGACTTATTAAGGTTGAACTGTTTACATTCCTGCAGGGAAGATGACATTCGTAACTCATGAGTCCTTTGTCAGTATTAGAGTAGTGTGAGGGAAAAAAATATATGTATGTATAGATAGATAGATAGAGGGCACAGGGTGAGTTGAAGATGAAGGGGTGATATCTGGAAAATAAAATTGAGGGGTGAAGAGAGGATTGTACTGGGAGAAGGAGAAAGGGAGAAGTAGAATGAGGTAAAATATCTCACATGAAACAGACAAGAAAAGGCTTTTACAATGGAGGGGAAATGGGGGAAGGTGAGAGGGAATGAGTGAATCTTATACACAATGGGGTATGGCAATCTATCTTACCCTACAGGAAAATAAGGGGGAAAGGGGACAAGAGAGCAGGGGGTTGATAGAGGGGAGGGCAGATTGGGGGAGGGGATTATCAAAAGCAAACACTTCTGAGGAGGGACAGGGTCAAAAGAGAGAAGAGAATAAATGGGGGGTAGGATAGGATGAAGGGAAATACACTTAGTTTTTTACAACAGGACTACTATGGAAGTGTTTTGATAACTACACATCTATAACCTGTATTGAGATGCTCAATGAGGGTGGGTGGAGAGGGAGGAAGGGAGAAAATTTGTAACCCAAAGTTTTAAAAACACATGTTAATAATAAAAATATTTAAAATTTAACAAAAAACAATTTTAAAAAAACATTTTGTTATAAAAAAAAGAGAGAATTTATATCTCAGAAATTGACCATTGCTGCAAAATAGGACTTAGTTTATTGTTTTGTTGAACATCTAGGCTTAAGAAGGTTTTAATAACATAAATTAAATTTAAAAGTGTATGTTTACTATGGTGAAAGGGCAATCAAACTGTGTGATACCTTTTGACCCAGCAATAACGCTACTAGGTCTGCATCCCAAAGAGATCATAAAAAAGGGAAAAGGACCTACATGTACAAAAATATTTATAGCCACTCTTTTTGTGATGCCAAAGAATTGGAAATTAAGGGAATGTCCATCAATTGGGGAATGGCAGAACAAGTTATGGTATATGAATGTAATAGACTATTATTGTGCTGTAAGAAATGATGAGCAGGTGGATTTCAGAAAAACCTGGAAAGACTTAACATGAACTGATGCTAAGTGAAGTGAGAAGAACCAGAATAACATTGTACACAGTAAAAGCAACATTGTGCAATGATCAACTATAATAGACTTAGCTCTTTTCAGCACAATAACTCAAGACAATTCCAAGACTCGTGATGGAAAATGCTATCCACATCCAGAGAAAAGCTATAGAGTCAGAATGCAGATCGAAGCATACTATTTTAACTTTTTTGGTTTTTGGTTTTTGTTTTCTTGTGTTTTTCCCTTTTGATCTGTTTCTTCTCTCACAACATGACTAAAGTGGAAATATGTTTAATATGATTGCACATGTATAACCTATATCATATTGCTTGTTGTCTTGGGAGGATGGGGGGAAGAAAAATTTAGAACTCAAAATCATAAAAAATTAATGCTGAAAACTATCTTTACATGTAATTGAGAAAAATAAAATGCTATTTACAAAAAAAAAGTATATGTTCACATAATATCTCCACACCTGGAGAGCCTGGTTGTTAAACATTTACCAACACACCTTTGTGTTGCCCTACAAACACTCCTTGAACTCAGTAGGCTTGCAGTAGGAGGCTCAGGGAAAGAGGCCCTCACCAGACTGGAGGCTAAGAATAATAGGAATAATTGGCATTTATATTACATTCTAAGCTTTGTAAAGTTCTTTATGTCCTTTCTCATTTGAATCCTATAACACCCCTGAATCTACCCTATGGGAATCCCTCCAGAACAGGAAACTTTCTAATAGTAATCCTAAGATGGAAATTTCATGAATACAGTGTCCCTTCCCTACTGGATAAAATGAAAGAATTGAATAAATAACTAAACTATTTACCTACTCTTATCTGTCTCATGTTGGGGTTCTGTGGCACTATATTGGCATGGCTTCTGAACAAAAAATAACATTAGAAAATGTCATCAATTGAAATACATAATTTGAGTGACCTCTACAACATCTTTGACTCAGCCACTTTCTTCATAGTGGAAAAATAAAAATAAAATAAAATAAAAGTTGCTCTTGTAAGAGTTACAGCTCACCTAGAAACAATAACCCTTCCACAACCACAAGCTTATATACAATAGAATAAATATAATAATGGATAATCCCACAGTACCTTAAAATTTTAATAGTGTTTTCTTCACAATAACCCTATAAAGTAGACAGTGCAAATGAGACTTGGAGAGGTTATGGGAACCACCTAAGTTTGCCCATATATAAGCAGCAAAACCAAAACTCGAAACCAAGTTTTCTGTATCCAAAGCCTGAGTTAAAATTTCAGAATGACAAGCACTATTAGAGATCCTATTGGTGCTCCCCACTTCTGTCTAACCATCTAAATTTATAGATGAGGAAATGGATGATGAAATAACCTAAACCAAGTCATGTAGCTCATTATGAGCAGAGTGGGTAATAGAAATCCAGTTTCCTGAATCTCCACCCTGATCAGTACTATTTCTGCTGGCAAAAGTAGACAACAATCAACTGACAAGATTGTATTTGGATGTAAAAAGCATTTATATTTACCACTCCTTTTACTGGGACAGACACTCCTTCCCTCCACCAATAAATGTCTGTGTATCTAGAGAACACACATCCATGAAAAAAAAATGTGCATGCATGCCCCCCTGCTCTGTCAATAATTTATAATGTTATTACAATTACTACAGAATTACAGGATGCTTGACACCTAATAGAGCTGTGCACAGATTCTCAAGAAAGACGAATGTGCTCTGATATATAGCTGCAGAAAATAGATTAAATGGCACCCATTCCCAATCCTGCTATTGATTTCTCTAGTCTTTCCATTAGCACAATACTTCAGATAAACACTCTATCATCCCTGTGCACCACATACATAGTTTTAGAGTGTAAATAATTAGAACCCTCGAATTCTAGTTAACAAATCTCTCATGTGTCATCTTGCCATGATTCAGAACACATAAATCAAAACTCTTGTTATATATCTCTTCTTGACAAGCATGGCATTGATGGAATGCACCTTTTTTTCTCCACCTTGAAACTTTTGCCACCTGAGCATATTTGGCCCTCTATTTATTTCCATCCGCAAATTGACAATTATACCTTAAAATAAAACCTATGGCCTCATGCTTTCTTCCTCCTTAGACTTCCCCAACACACACCTTTTTCAGTTTTCCAGGACCGTTCTCCTGGCCTTGCTACTTAATGCTTCTAACCTAGGGTAGAAAGAGCTCTTAACCAGGAAACCTGAATGAATTCAAGCCTTGGTTCTACCAGTAGTACTTATTGTAACTTTAGGCTGTCACTTTTCTGAGCCTCAGTTTACTCATCAGAAAAATAAGAAAACCATATCAAATGATCTTTTTGCTTTCTTCTAGCTCAGATACCCCATGTCTAATATTTTGTCTTTTAGAATCTTTTGTTCTAATATTCTAACTGTTCATGTTCTAGTGTCTTTATTGTAAAGTGACTTCCTGCTCTAACATTCTATTTTCTAACACTATATGTGGAAATGTTGTATGTTATCAAGTCCCTTCGAAAGCCAGCATCATTTAATTCTAAGCTTTGGAAGGAGTGACCTGTCTTTTTTTTCCCTTGGGATTATAAATTATGAGGTATATCCTCCATCAAAGATAAGCACAACTACCTGGATTATCATCATTACAATTTTCTCAGTCATTACCATCATCATCAAATCACGTGTTAAGTACCTTTGTGTGGGTAATACAAAATTAATTATTTAGACACAGATTTCAATTAAATTAACTCTCCTACTGTGTGCAATGCTCTGTTCTAGGTGCTCAGGATCCAAAAATTAAGTAAAATCTAGTCCTTGCATACAAATTGCCAGTATAAAAATAATCAACAAAAAGTGAGCTCAAAAGTCGAAGAATTACCTGAAACTTTAATTTTCACTTCCTCTAGAAACTTTCAGTCCTCACATGGACATACCTGTGTATATATTCATTCCATTTGGAACAAGTAGAAAGGGAGTGATGAATCAAAGCTGCAAAGAGGGAAGTTAAAACTTGCTGTCCCAAAGTGGAATGGGCTACCTAAAAAGGTAGTGAGTTCCCTCTCCTTGGGGCTTGTCAAGCATAAGTTGGATGTTCACATGTCATTACATTAGGGATTCCTCTGGGTAGAACTTTGACTAGATGACATTTTAGATCCCCTCCAAGTAGCAAATTCTGTGATCCTATTGCTCTGTATATAGTATAAATCAGACGATTACCCCACTACTTGGCAAATAAATATCATAATTTTACCACAACTCCAGGAATTATACTGAAGGCAGGTCAATGGCTAAGTAGTGACCAATGTACCAAGGAGGAGGTAGTGACCATCACTAAGATGTTAGCAATAGTATCAGTAGAACCATATACTGGTGTGTACTTTACATCATTAGGTCACTCTAGTTGGATCTACCTAGGGCAAACCAAGACAAATGGGCCACCAGCTATTTTCCCATTGAATTTACTAGTTGTATGATTGAATGAGTTAATCGGTTATCTGGACCTAATACAGACATAACTTTTGCCAGATCACTACTCTCATCTGCCTTTAATAGTAATAGTTTACATTTATGTAGCACTTCACAATTATATTGTGTTTCATATATATTGTTTCATTTAATCATTCCAACATTCCTATGAGGTAGGTGGTTCAAATATTATTATTCCTATTTTATAGATGATGAAACTGAGATTCATAAACTTGTCCTTGGGCATGTGGTTAATGAAAAGCAGAGCCAGACTTCCAACCTAGGTCTTTCATCTCCAGTGCCAATGCTCTTTCCACCACGCTAAATTTCCAAAGACTCAAATTCCTAAAATTAGCTTTTAGAATCAAGTAAGAGATGGGAGGGGAGAGAATGGAGATGGCTACATTAGGCTGGCAAAGGAGGCAGAAGTACAAAATTATATTGGAAGCATCATGTCATTCTAATTCCAAAGATTTTGAGCCTTATCAGGCTCTTTACATGGTCTATTTTCCCAATCCATACCTACATGACCTGTCTTTCATATTATAAGGTCCAGGATGAGAGTGAAAGCCAGAATCCCATTCAGAGTATTCAACTATAGAATGCAAAGATAAGAGATTTCAACTTCAAGAATAGCAGACATTACCATATTGGTCTATATGACCTTCCTGCCCCTAGGTTCTATGTCTTAGACATTGATACACAGCCATCTTGGAATGCATGTATTGAGCCCAACTCTTATCTATTCCCTACCTGAGTCCAGGGAGCATAGGATATGTCCAACTATGGTTAGGGAGATCTCCCCCAGTCTCTATGTTTATAGTATTAAAGCACCGAGGCAAAAGAATTCACGTTTAAACTGATCTGAGAGAAAAGAATGCCAGTTCCCCACTTGTGCTAGGCAGCTTTCAGAATTGCAAACATAGACACTCTCACTCAGTCCCTCTAAATACGGACTTTGTTAAATTACATGCAAAACACAAACTCATGCATGGAGGATTAAAGATGATGTACAGATCTGCTTTACTTGCAATCTTTGGCTTCTGTCTTTGTCTATCCAGAAGTGAATCCACATATGTAGTTACTTCCAAAGGTGAGCCATCTATATATAACATGGTTACCCACTGCCCTGAAAATTCTATAATCACAGATTTAGAGTTCCAAGTTTTGGAAATTATCTAGCCCAATCCTTTCATTTTATAGATGAGGAACTAAGACCACCAAAAGATGAAGTGATTTTTTCCAAGTTCACACAGGTAGTGAGTTGAAAATCCAGGACTTGAAACAAGATCACAGGAACACTGAGCCAGAGTTAGACAGTGCCTCAGAGACCATCTAGACAAACTCTCTCATATGACAATTATCTGTTATGCTGAAGCCCAAAGAATAAGTAGCAGAGCAAGGATTTGAACCCAAGTGCACTGACTCTAAATCCATCACACTTTCCATTGTACCATGAGGCCTACCTTTGATCTAGGATAAGATTTCTGTATGTGTGTGTGTGTGTGTGGGTGGGTGTATTTAACTGAAGAAGACAGAGGGACAGGTATAGTAAAAATCACTATGAATTCCAGGTTTATACTCTTAAATACTTATTAATAACTCTAATTGCTCTGATCTTTATGTTACCCCTTCTGATCATAGGATCATAGATTAAGAGAGGAAAGATGGCATTAGAGGTCATCTAGTCCAAGCCAGCCATTTTATAAAATTAGAAACTAAAACGCACAGAGAATAACAGGCTTGCCCAAAGTCTTTAGCAATATTAGTGAACATTCATGAATCAGTATGTTTGTAGAATTAGGAGTCTTAGAAAATTTCATTTGGGAAACAGAAGACCTATTAATACAGGCCCTGCCACTAATCAGCTGTGACACTGAACACATCATTTAATCTCTCAGAGGCCATCAGAGATGACCTCAGTTGGTTGTGTCAAAGCCCAATACCACATACAAGGATAAGGTAGGGGTGAGATAGGGGGAGGGAAAAGAGGTAAGAGTAAGGTAATTGAGGTTGGAGATTAATGGAACAAAACCTGTCCAAGGGGAAAGCATACATCTTGGCACTAGGTGGGAAAAGACCAAATCAAGACCAAAATCCCAGACTCATCCACCAAGAGAAATAGCTCATAAAGGAAACCAACCCAGAAGGATAATCTGGGAATCATGAACTGAATGTGGAGAGCAAAGGACTACGATCAGGAAAACATCATGGAGGGGAGATAGTCTTAAGTGTCTGAAACTGACAGTGTCTCCTGCAAGGAACCAGCTCAAGATAGCAGCTCTCTATGGTGCCCTGTTTTGGGTCCAGATAAGGCAAATAAATCATTGAAAATTCTCTCCTCATTTATGAGAAATGTTTGAAATACAAACCCTTTTTTTTCTATTCTTTCTGAAAATCTGAGATGTGCGGACACTTTGATGGACTTGTGAGCTGATTTCATTGGGGGTCCCTCTAAAAAAGCCAGTAGTAACCTCTCCATGGCCTTCATGGTGTTTCTTGACCTTATCCTCCCCAAAATCTTCTACAAGGGATCTGAGCTAGAGTCTATCAAATCCAACACCTTTATTTCACTGATGATGAAACTGAGGCCAAGAGAGTTGCTTGCCCAGGGAAGTATACAGTCTGAGGGAAGATTTGAACTCAATTGTTCTGACACCAAGTCAAGATTTCTATCCACTGCACCAACTACTAAAACATTGGGTGAAAATCTAAGTTATCAATTTTAAGTAAAAACAAGTTGGTATGGATTGTATGCTTAACTGCTTCATACTGATGATACATTCAAAAGGAAATCTGAGGAAAGGAGAAATGAGTAAACACTAAAGTCAGGGGCAAGTATTCTGGGGACTAATGCTATTTCCTTCTGCCTCTATATTGTATCAGCAATAAATGAGAAAGTGTGTACACTTTGGGCATGTCAGAGGCCTAGCTCTTTCTGGGCCTTTCAATGTCTTCCCCTTCTTTTCTTTCTTCCTTCCTTGCTTTCTTCCTTTTTTCCTTCCCTTCTTCTTTTCTTCCTTTCTCTCTTTTTCTGTCTCTATTCAATAATAGAGCAATCATTTCCTTATCCAGCCAGCTCCCTTGGGGAGCATGGGGGCGGGGGATAGCAGATTGAAAATCTTTCAGTGCTGGATGGAAAGTCACTTACATAGATCTATTTCCCCAATCATGCCTTTGATACTTCATCTTCCCTGTGCTCATAAAGATGTCTGGGAAAATGACCTTCCTTTCCATCGGAACAATAGTCTCCAGTAAATAATAGGATCTGTGGCTTTGCTAGCATTCCATGCATAGTGTTAAACACTGAGACCATTGGTTGTTTTTAGTTGTGTTTTTTTTCTATTTTTTTTCCAATAATCATACTGAGAGGAAGTATTTCATTGGATTCTGGCAGCTTCCCTGAGTTTACTTCTCTCTTGGCACACACACACACACACACACACACCCCTGCTGCCTTGGAAACAGAGCTGTGATCACTGAGTAACACTTCCTATTATTCTTGTCTTTATTATGCAACAATTTTTAATTCTTTTTATTATTATCTTCATTATCACATAGTTCATAACCCTGAACCCCTGTTTGGTGCCCAAACAGATTCCATGTGGAAAAGCCCACAAGTCCCTGCCACACTAAGGTTATCCATTCTATGTCAGAGGGTAGTATTGATATGGGCAAACAGGAAATCAGGGTTTTGTGTAGATTTCTTAGGATGTCAGGCTCAGGAATTATGTGAAAAAAAAACCCTGGATTCAGAGACTGAAGACCTGGGTTCAAGTCTTTCCTCTGTTGCATGTTGGCTTTGTTACCCTGGGCAAGTCATAATCTCTCAGTGTCCCCTTGAAACTCTCTAAGACTAAAAGCTGTAAATACAATTGCTGCTCTGCTTTCATAGATACTTCACCTCACTCACATCTGGACTCTCTGGATTCTTCATCCTCCTCACACACTCAATTATCACCCTGAGAATACTCCCTCTTGGAGCTCTCTTCTTTTCATTGGTGACTCCTTCCACAGGACTACTCTTTTAGGAATGAACGCAACCATTCTTCACTTTGCATGAATTCTCCCTAAAATTATATTCCTCCTCACACTTTCTCCTTCCTTCTTCCTAATACTCTTTTATGTGTTACCTTCTCCCTTTGAACATGAGCTCCTTGAGGGAAGAGGCCATCATTCTTAGTTGGATTTGTACCCCCTAGCCTTTAAAATAACACACTACCTTCTACATAGCTAATGCTTAATAAATGCTTTATCCATATATCTATAAAGGGAGTTTCCCTTTGAAACTGTTGATGGTAACATCAACAAAATCACATTTCTGAACTCCATCCCCATGATTTCCTTACCACCAAAAATGAGAATAATAGCACTTATTTTACAGCATAGTAAGGATTAGATGAAATAATAAATGTAAAGTACTTTAAAATCTTAAGCTTCAATCTAATACCTCTGTTAGCAAAAGGTTTATTTTTTAAGACAAATATTTCTTTTTAAGAAAAGCAAAAAGTACAATACATTTTTGTATTCTCTGTGTCAATGGTAGTCTGCTATAAAATGTAAATTCTTACGTAAAATATTATGAAGGAGACAGTGGAAAATTATGAGCAGCATAACTTCATAAAGCAAGGACAAGGAGTAGCAGGAAAACAAATTTTTTTAAAAAAAGAAAAAGTATCTTTCATCTGTATTCAGGTTCTACAAGTTCCTTCTCTGGAGATGGACAGCACCTTTTATCCTAAGTCCTACAGAATTGTTTTGGATCGTAGCATTGCTGAGAATAGTTAAATTATTCATAGTAAATCATCATATATTACTGTTACTGTGTACAATGTTCTCCTGGTTCTGCTCATTTCACTTTGCATCAGTTCATGTAAATTTTTCCATGTTTTTTTCTGAAAGCATCCAGCTCATCATTTCTTAAAGTATAATAGTATTCCATTACAACCATAAACAATTTGTTCAGTCATTCCCCAATTGATAGACATCCCCTCAATTTTCAATTCTTTGCCACCACTAAAAGAGCTGCTATAAATATTTTTGTACACATACATCCTTTTCCCTTTCTTTAATCTCTTTTGGATACAGAACTACTAGTGGTATTGCTCTCCAGAATGGTTGAATCAGTATACAACTTCACCAATAGTATGCTAATGTTTCAATTTTCCCACATCCCCTCCAACATTTATCATCTTCCTTTTCTGTCATATTAGCCAATCTGACAGGTGTGTGAGGTAGTAGTTCAGAGCTGTTTTAATTTGCATTTCTCTCATTTGTAATGATTTAGAGCATCTAAAAAAGCATCTTTTGACTATTTATCAATTGAGGAATGGCTCTTATTTCTATAAATTTGACTCAGTTTTCTATATGTTTGAGAAATGAGATTTTATCAGAGAAACTGTAATTTTTTTTCACAGCAATGATTATCAACTATGTATTTCCCACCATCCTCTTTTCCCCTGCTTATCCTACTCCCTCTCTCCTTTTACCCGTCTATTCTCAAACATGTTTTCCTTCTGACTTTTATCTTTCCCAAACTGCCCTCCCTTCTATTACCTTCCCACCCCCTCCTTATCCCCTTCCCTTCCTACTTTACTGCATGAGAAGTTAGATTTATATACCCAACTGAGTTTGTATGTATCTATATATATATATATCATATATATATATATATATACAATATATATGATATATATATATACCCAACTTGAGGCCACATGTGACCTTCTAGATCCTTGGGTGCAGCCCTTTGACTGAGTCCAAGTTTTACAGAACAAATCCTTTCATTAAGGAGATTTGTTCTGTGAAGTTTGGATTCCATCAAACGGCCATACATGAAGATTTAGAGGGTCAGATGTGGCCTTCAGACCACAATTTCCCCACCCCTCTAAGCCCTCCAATACTTTAATTTACAAACTGCCAAATCTTGTTTTGTACTGACCTGCTCCATGATATTTGAATTGTTTCTTTTTGACTGCTTGCAATATATTCTCTTTGATCTCAGAAGCCTGGAATTTGGCTACAATATTACTGTGTGTTTTGATTTTGGGATCTCTTTTGGTCTTTAAATTTATATTTTACTCTCTGGTTCTAGAATATCAGAACAGTTTTCATTGATAATTTCATGAAAGATGATGTGTAGGCTCTTTTTTTTGATCATGACTTTCAGGTAGTACAATAATTCTTAAAGTATCTCTTTTGGATCTCTTTTCCAAGTCAGTTGTGTTTTTCTAATGAGATACTTCACATTTTCTTCTACTTTTTCATTCTGTTGATTTGTTTGATTTTTTTCTTGATATCTCATAAAGTCATTAGCTTCCCCTTGCCCAAATCTAACTTTTAAAGAACTATTTTCTTCAGTGAGCTTTTGTACCTCCTTTTCCATTTGGCCAATTCTACCTTCTAAGGAGTTATTCTCTTCAGTGAATTTTTGTATATATTTTTCCATTTGGTCAATTCTGCTTTTCAAGACATTCTTCTCTTCATTGGATTTTTGTGCCTCTTTTATCATTTAGCCTATTCTGTTTTTTAAACTGTTATTTTCTTCAGTATTTTTTGTGCCTCCTTTACCAAAATATTGACTCTTTTTTCATGATTTTCTTGCATCACTTTCATTTATCTTCCCAATTTTTCCTTTGCCTCTCTTACTTGATTTTTAAAATCCTTTTTGAGTACTTCCATGGCCTGAGGCCAATTCATATTCTTCATTGTGGTTTTGGATTCTGGAATTTTGACTTTGTTGTCTTCTTCTGAGTATGTGTTTTTATCTTCCTTATTTCCATAGTAACTTTCTATGGTCAGAATTTTTTCTGTTGTTTGCTCATTTTCCAACCTATTTCTTGACTTTTAACTCTATGCTAATGTGGGGCTCTGCTTCCCAAGTGGAGAGGGCACTGTCCCAATCTTCAGAGATTTTGTGCATCTGTGTTCAGTGGTAATTCTGGGGGCCTGTAAATTTTTGGCTCTTCCACGATGGTATGATCTAGGGAGAGGTGTGTTTACTACTCTCCTGTACTGTGCACTAGTTTGTGAGTGACCACAAGCACTGTTTTCAACCCTGCAAATGTGACCAGGATCCCTGCTCCCCTGTGGCTGCTAAGGTGGCATAGTGGACAGGAAACAGCCCTTGGAGTCAGAAAGGCCTAGGTTCAAGTCTGGTTTCTAAAATGTTAATTGTGTTACTATGAATAAGGCACTTCACATTTTAGTGTACTAGGCAACTCTAGACTGTAAATTACTTGGTTGCTTATTGTTCTGCATTAGTAGAAGGAGTTTTCAAACAAGGAGGCCCCTAGACTAATTAAATCATAAAACAAAGCTCATTATCTCATTTGCTTCTCACACCCTGTCTATGAGCTTTGTATTACCAACCCCATTTACAGATAAGGAAACTTAGGCTGAGAGAAATTTGTCCCTGATGTCACAGCTGTTGTTATTTGTCCTTCACTCTTGAAGAAGAAATGACATCAGGGAGGTGATGCCATGACCTGCAAGTGAATTGGATTTCAGTGAGGGAGGGCTGTGTAAAGTCACCAGCCTCACTTTTTCCTCCAGAACCATCTGGATCCAGTGGCAAGACACTGAGCAGGATGACTGGAGATGGCCCTGTTTGCAGTGGAGAATCTTGGCCTTTTCAAGCTAAGGTCTTTAACAGGTCTCAGTTTGACTGAGGCAACACCCATTCAGTGATTAAGGCTAGATAAGAAATGAGGCAGAGAATGGCCTAGTTAACCTAGTCAAAAAAAATCAATCTGGGTGGGGAAGACTCTCAGGGTTTCTGGCCAAAATAGAAACAATTACTATTTACATTTACTCTGAGACAATCAGGGCCCAAATAATGACCAAATGGGGCTCTGCCTGGGACCTATGTTGGTCAATCAATGAAAGCCGGAGTGATTTGGGTTTAAGGCATGGTACTTAAGAAAGAAATCTAGCCCATAAATCCCAAAATATCTTGTGAGGTTTCAGGGATCAAAATTTATATTCCTTTGGGCAGAGCACCCATAGGTAAGGGTATGATACCCTATGTGGACAGAGAGAAGGGAAGGAGAGAAAGAAAGAAAGAAAGAAAGAAAAAAAGAAAGAAAGAAAGAAAGAAAGAAAGAAAGAAAGAAAGAAAGAAAGAAAGAAAGAAAGAAAGAAAGAAAGAAAG
>NW_020954751.1:5566653-5652180 GCF_900497805.2 Vombatus ursinus | reverse complement strand
AAGAAAGAAAGAAAGAAAGAAAGAAAGAAAGAAAGAAAGAAAGAAAGGAGGGAGTGAGTGAAGTAGGGAGGGAAGGAGGGAGGGAGGGAGGAATGAAGGAAGACCCATTGCCTAACCGGCCAGTTCCAGTTGGGTCCCCAGTGGGGAAGTTCCTACTGCTACTTACAGAGGTTTTTATTTGTCCTTTGTTCTCAAAGAGGACCATGACATCAGGGAAGTGATGCCATGACCTGCAAGTGAACTGGATTTAAGCAAGGGAGGGCTGCATAAAATTACCAGCCTCATTTTCTCCTCCCAAGCCATCTGGAACCAGTGGCAAGATGTAGATCAGGATGACTAAAGATTGCCCTGGATGCAGTAGATGGGGTGCAGGTCAGCATAATACAAACCCAGGCTTCTTCTATCTCCAAGCATAGAGCTCTATCCAAAATACCAAGCTGCCTCTCAAAGAACTGCTTTATGAAAAAATTAAACTATAATTAAATGACAGTTAATTACATAATTTAGATTACAATTGTATTGAAAATTTTTTAATTCTTTTGTGAAGATAATTATTTTTTCATCTGGTCTGACAGCACTCATACATTTTGGTCTTTAATACTTCCTGATACTACAACTGTAAAATCAAGATTATTCAGAATGGCAAGTTGCCTAGGACAGCTCTCAAATTTGACCATTTGCCAAAATCATGTCCAAGCTTTGGGAAATCTCTCCCCAATCATGAAAGTCTTCATGCTTCAAGAGGTTCAGCTTCTAGAATCATTGATTTTCTGGCTTAAAGAGCATCTTGAAAGCATTTAGTCCAATGCTCTCATTTTATAAATGAAGCAACTGAGGCTTAGGGAGGTTTCAAAGTGTCCATGGTCACATAGTAAGAGTCAGGACCAGAACCTAGATCATCAGGTGCCCAGTGAAAAATTTATTTCCAATACTCTACCCTGCTTTCTCCTCTAATTGTATATAGTAGATTTCAAATTTCTTAACTGATCATTCCCCTGACTGTCAGTTATCACCATCCCATCCACCCAAAGTAGTACCACCCATCTCCCTTATTGGACCTTCTTTCTCCCAATCTAGCCTAAACATCATCTGCCTGTTCTTAGTTTTCTTTGACAGTCTGCTTATTTAGAGGTTTTTTGCAGTTGTTGTTTCAGTCATGTCTGACTCTTTGTGACCTCATTGGCTTTCTTGGCTAAAATCCTGGAGTAGTTTGCTATTTTCTTTTCCAGATCATTTTATAGATGAAGCAACTGAGGCAAACAAGGCTAAGTGATTTGCTCAGTTTCACACAGTTAGTAAGTGTCTGAGACCAGATTTGAACTCAAATCTTCCTGACCACAAGACTATGCTCTATCCACTGTGCCACCTAGCTGGGAAAAGAGCTTTAGCACTTCTGAAAAGATTCTTATAGAATTACATCACTTCTATATTCAATCTCGTTTACCTCCTTTGCTTCCATTTTCTATAAATATCTTTCTAAAATCTACAGTTGTTGTTACACCAACTGGTTCATTTCTAGCTTGGAGACAATATAATGGCCCTCAAGTCCATGAGGTCCCTTTGTCTATTATGTTAGAGAATTTATATCAGATGAAAGCTATTAATAAAATCATAATAGCTAAGAGCTTTCCTAAGCCTTGGACAAAGATTTAGTTCTCTGCCCTAATTTAAATTTTGTGTATTTCCAGCTGTCCCTTGGCTTCCTCCATCTTCCTTTTTTTTTGACATAGACTAAGTATAAAAACATGGAGTGTAAGTTTTCTTGACTGGCCATAATTTTTTTTTTTATATGAAGCTAACTGTGGATGTAGGAAACAACTTAGATAAGGAAAAAAAAACAAGAAAAAGAATAACAGCACCTGTTATCAGACAAATGGGGAGGGGAATTTAAGGAAGAACTCTACTTTCTGGAACTTTCTTCAGTCCTTGAAGTGGTGATTACAACCAATAGTTTCAATCTGTGTTCTGTATTTTAAGACATCTGCACATACCTGAGTGCCTATCACTATTCTTTCCCTCTGCACCCACCCCCCACATATCTCAATTTTTCTCTCTTCCTCCTTGATTCCCCATTACCCTTCTGCTAATGCTTCTCTCTCCAGCTTCAACTGAGGATTCTGTTTCTACCATCATAGCTGTTACTTCCTTCAATTCCAGCATCTTCTTCCAACTCTACTCTTTCATAGCCTTTGAATATCTTATTTCAAAACCTTTGGGTATGAGTCAAGTTCTACTTCTGGATCTAAGATTGCAGTGCTCCAAATATCTCATGGCTGTGAAAGAAGGCTCATTCCTTTGAACTACTAACCCCAGAATTCTACTCAGTTCTCAAACCATTATTTCAGTAGTTAAAAAAGTAGTTATAAGGACTTGGAGGCCTTATAAATAGGAACAGACATAGCCAAGCAATAGTTGAAGAATGCAAATGAAGCACAAAGAGGATGTCTTCATAAAGACATGAAGACACAAAGAAGTCTGAATGCTAATCCTGATTGTGCTACTTACTACTTTCATAAATCCTCTTCTCTTTTCTGGAATTCAGATTCCTTCTCTGTAAGATAAGGGCTTCAGGCTAGATCATCTCTAAGGTCCCTTCTTGCTCTAAGTCTTATCCTTCTATGCATATACAGGATTAGGCATACCATTTTAAGGATTGACTTTAATATACCAGGCCACATTCCATTCTGTTTCTTAAACAAGTCTAGTCAACAAGTCAAGATCTGTATAAACACTGTATTTTCATAAAGAAAAAAAAACTGGCAAGTGTGATTGCTGAACCATGGTCAATGATATTGAAAAATAATGGAGAACTGGAAAGTACTACAAGACTAGAGAACAAATATCCTGATGTTTAAAAAGGGGAAGAGCATGAAACATGAAAATTCTAAGCCTATGAACTTGACTTCAATTCCTGGAAAAAAAAAAGCTATGTTGTATTATCAAAGTAATTGATAGGGAACACCTGGAAATAGAAGCAGTAATCACAAAGAACCAGCATGGTTTCATAAAGACCAGGGCATGTCAGCCTAAATTTATTGCCTTTTTATACAGTTATTAAAATGGTATATCTGAGGAATGTTATAGATATAGTTCACTTAGAGTTTTGCAAGAATATTTGATAAAGTATATTATACTAACTTTTCAGTTAGATGGGAGCTATACAATAGTATAATTAGGTGACTTTAGAGCTTGTTGAACAAAAGACTAACTTAATAGTTGTTGCACATTGCCTTGCAAGAAAATGTCTATTGAAGGACCTTAGGCACCTATATTTGAGTGGGCTATTGGTATTTAACATTTTTACAATAATGGACAAAGTCATAGATACATCATTATGAAACTGAGAGATGACAAAAAGCTAGTAGAAATAGTTAACACACTGGATTACATCGTATTCCAAGAAGACCATGAGGGGCTAAAGCATTTGTGATGAGTTGATAGGAATAGGGACTGGACCTATAATATCACTGGTAAAGAGAAATCTTTTGGTGAGGAAACTCCCTTTGCAGATGGGCATCTTCTCTTCACTTATACTCTAGAGAGTTACCCAGGGCATTGAGGTTACCTAACTTGCTCAGGATCATACAACTAGTGTGTGTCAGAAGGATGACTTGAACCCAAGTCTTCCTGGTACCAAGGACAAATCCATACCCACAATGCCCTACTTCTTTGGGTGCTGAATTGAATAAGATAAAATTTAAAAGAGATAGATTTAAAGTTTTATACTTGGGTTAGAAATATTAGCTCCACAAATACAAACTGGAGGACGCATGATTAGATCAAAATTTGTCTAAAAAAGGTTTCAGTGAATTTTAAGTTCAATGAGACACCAGTAGTAGGTTGATTAATTGATGGAAACCAAAATAACTTAATGTAATCTTAAGTTGTATTAAGAGAGGTATAGTTTCCAGGCATTAAGGAGGTCATAGTTTCAATGTATACACCTAGTCAAATCACAAGTAGAGTTTTGTGTTCAGTTCTGAGTACCATATTTTAGGAAAGACATTGTTAAGCTAGAAAGCATCTGGAGGAGTGTCATCAAAAAGATGAAGAGTCTTGAGACCATGACATATGAGAATCAGTTGAGAAGACTAGAAATGTTTAGCCTACAGAAGAATAGGCTGAATCTGGAGACAGGGAATGGAGGTGACATTCACAGGCGGCTAGACTTGGTATAACCATCTTCAAATATTCAACATATTTGAAGAGTGCCATCGGGAAGATTTAGAAGTGTTCAATCAGTCTCCAGAGAGCAGAACCTGGAGCAATGTGTAAAAGATGTGAAGAAACCAATTTTGGTTTGGTTTAAAAAAAAATCCTAAACAGAATTATTCAAAAGTCAATGGACTGCCTTGAGAAGTAGAGAATTTTCCCTCATTGGAGTTCTTCAAGAAGAGATTGAATGATCATTTGTCTTCATTGCTTTAGAGATTTGTGTTCTACAAGGGGTTGGACTAGAAGGCTACTAAAGTCCCTGCCAATAAGAATCCTGTGATTCACTGGCTAACATATCACAAAATTTAAGGCTTTCTATCATTATAATTATTATTATTGTTCAGAGAGTATGCCTCATGTTTGTGTGCCTTCTCCCTCTATACTACTTCACTTGGTGATGTCATCAGCTCCTATGGATTTAATTACCATCTCTATACTGATTCTCAAAGGTCCTTTTCCTGCCCCAATTTCTCTGTTGACCTCCAGTCTTGCATCTCCAACTATCTTTTAGATGCCTCAAACTGAATGTCCAGTAGATATCTTAAATTCAATATGTCCAAAACAGAAGGCATTATCCTATCCCCTTAAACCCTCCCCACCTCCTATCTTCTTTATAACTGTGGAGGACAATGCCATCCTCCTAGTTTCTCAGGCTCACAACCTAGGAGTCAGCCTGGATTCCTCATTTTCTCTCACCCCCTCCCCATATCCAAGCTATTGCCATGGCCTATTAATTTTACTTTTAGCACATTTCTCAAATATGCCCCTTTCTTTCCTCTGACACTGCCACCACTCTAGTAGGCCCTCATCATCTCACACCTTGATTATTGCAATAGGTCCAATCACATCATACGCCATGCTCAATAACCTCTAGTAGCTTACTATTGCCTCCAAGAGCAAATACAAAATGTTCTATTTAGCATTCAAAGCCTTTCATAACCTAGTGTCCTCCTATTTTCCCAGATTTTTTTTTACACCTTACTTCCTGATATACAGTCTTCAATGGTGCAACACTGGCCTCCTGGCTGTTCATGAACAAGACACTCCATCTCTCCAGCTCTCTATCAGCTCTAGGCTTTCTCTCTGGCTATTCCCTATGTCTAGAACACTCTCCCTCATCTGTTCCAACTACTGTCCTCTCTGGCTTCCTTTAAATCACAATCTTCTACAGAAAGCCTTCTGCAGCTCTTCTTGATTCCATTGTCTTCCCTCTGTTAATTATTTCCTATTCATCCTATATATAGTCTGTTTTGTATCTATTTGTTTGCATGTTGTCTCCCCCATAGGTTGTAAGCTCTTTGAGGACAGAAATTGTTGTTTTTTTTTCTCTTGTGCTCAATGCCTGGCACACAGTAGCTGTTTAATAAATGTTTATTTATTGATTGTAGTGGGACAAGGGGAGTCTGTTCCTGTGTGCCAATGGCTCCATCTGTCAGTGTTTGTAGAAGCAAGTGGCACAGAATCCAGAGTAATGAAGGCACCTGAAAAAAAGTAATTGAGAAGGTGTGCTCTCCAATTCAGCTATTAGTTGCCTTACCTGATATCTGGGACTGAGCCCCTTTCCTCAAGGGCCATGCCTTCAACCTCAGACTAGGCCTCTAACAACCTAGTTTGCAATTCTTTCTAGATCCAATTCTGTCCCTTAGAGATCCCATATGGAAATTTACTCTTCAGGTGGCATGTCCTCCTTTGGCCTCAAAGTGTTAAGTCAATTTATCTAACAAAATTTTGAAAGCGGAGGGAGTGATGGATGAATCATAGCATTGCATTACCTTAGTAATTCTTTGCATTTACACAGCACTTTCCATCATCAAAGCACTTTACAGACATTAACTTCAGTACTTACCACACCCATATGAGGTCAGTAAGCATTATCATGGCTTAAGTGGGGGAGGGTGGATCTTGGGGTGCTTTGTTGAAGGGTTGGGATGAGACCTCTCACATCAGAGCTAAGGAATTTTAGCCTTGTTTAGCACATGGCAGAAAGAAATCTGATATCTATTTGATAATCACTAAAATGTAGAATTTAACCATGTCATCAATGTCCTTATACAATTGCAAATGTGGAAATAGAAGAACCTCAGAGGTCATTGTATTCATTTCCTTCATTTTACATATGAGGAAGTTCAAGTTCAGGAAAAGAAAGGTATTTACCTAAAGTTACAAGTAGCAGAGGCAAGATTCAACTCCAGGAGTCTGACTTCAGATCTACAACTGCTTCTCCTAACTTTTTTTTTTAGCTGAAATCAAGACAAATTAACTAATAAATAAAAGAATTAATTAATTAATGATTGCCCCACAGTATAAAAATTTACAGAATTTAAGGTTCTTTGTTGTTCAGTCATTTTTCAGTCTTGTCCGACTCTTTGTGACCCCTTTTGGGAGTAATTTGCCATTTCCTTCATTTTACAGATGAGGAAACTGAGGCCAAAAGGTTTAACTGACTTGCCCAGGGTCACACAGCTAGTAAGTGTCTGAGGTCTGATTTGAAGTCAGGAAGATGAGTCTTCCTGACTCCAGGCCTGGCACTCTAACCGCTATGCCACCTTGCTTCCCATTAAAGTTCGTTGGCTTTCTCCTACTGCTTTAATCTGGGTATTCTGGTCAGGTTACGGTGATGTCAAATGTCCAACTGCATTGAAAAATGTAGTTCCATATTGGATTCACTTGAAATTTCTAGCTATTTATCATGGTGTGGGAAAAAAAATCTGGATTTAGAATGGCTTTTTTCACCTTTTACCCAAGTATTTATTGTCATATATACACAAACTCCATTTTGGTCCAAATTCAAAGGCAATTTGAATAGAATTTGATTCTTTACCTGATGTCTTTCCAGATCAAACCTCAAAGCTAAAGCATTCAAGTTCAACATGGGAAAGGTTTGGCTTAACAGGAGTTCATGCAAAAAAGACCTGAAAGTTTTAGTGGATGGCAAGCTCACCATGAGTCATCACTGATGCATCTGCCAAAAGATCCATTTGGTCTTATGCTGCTTGAATAGAAGTGATGTCCAGAACAAGAGAAAGGATTAGCTTACTATACTCTATCCTCCTCATAACACATTGGGAGGATTGTGGTTAAGGTATGGGTACTACTTTTTTAAGACTAAAATATCTTTTGCTGGAAACCTTCCCCAACTGCTTTTAATTCTAGCACCTAGCCTCCATCAATTATTTCCTATTTATCCTGTATCTAGCTTAATTTGCATATATTTGTTTTTTATTTTGGCTCTTCCATTAGATTGTAAGCTCATTGAAGGCAGGGACTTTTTGCCTTTTTTTTGTCTTTTTGCCTCTTTTTGTATCTTTATCACTCAGCACAATGCCTAGCACAAAGCTTAATAAATGCTGATTGATCAATTGACAATTGAGAAGAACATTGTGACCCACGGGAGCATGTCCATAAGAAGATTAACAGGAGAGGGAAGGGACCCAAAAACAGGTTGTGTAAGGAACAGTTGAAGGAACCAGGAACACTTAGGCCAGAGAAGAAAAGACTTAAAGAAACATGATCGTGTTCTGCAAATATGTTAAGGATGATCAGACTGAAGAGGGGAATAGACTCAATCTGCTCAGCTGCAGTTGGAAAAACTAGGAACATTCAGTGGAAGTTTCAGGGAGTCAGATTTCAGCTCAATGGAAGGAGCTTCCAAGTAATTAGAGATGTCTAAAAATGAAATAGGTTGTCTCCTGAAATACTAAGCTCCCCATGACTTAAAGTCATAGGATCTTATGGAGATAGACTTAGATCTGGAAAAGACTATAAAGATCATCTAATCTAACCACTTCATTTTATAGATAAGAAAACTTTAACCCATAAAGTTAAGTGACTTGTCCAAGATCACACAAGTAATAAATAGCAAAGTCTGGATTTGAAACAGACTCTTTTTATTGCAAATCAAGCTAAGGTTGGATGACCATTAATCAGACATATTGTTTAGGAGATCCCTAAAGCAGAATTGGACTGTTGAGGTCTAGGGGTGCTGGGAACCCCAAAATTCAAGAGCAGAAGGCACAGGTCCTGCTTTGAATGAATTCAACTCAAGCCTTCTTTCAGTCAGAGACAAGGTTTATTAAAACATCAATTGAGGTGGGTGAGATTTAAAGAATCCATGCTATTGACCAGATTTTAAGAATCCGAGCCTTTGTAGTAAGAATACAAATGGGCCAGATTCTTAAGGAATCTGAGTACTTTAATAGAGGCAAGATGGACCTTTTAAATAGAAAGACTCTGGGAAGATCTGGATGTGATCTAGGAGTGGCCAAGTGATCTGGGATGATGGGGAGGTAACAGAGAAGGAAAATCAGGGACCTGGGCCATGTGAAAGGGTCTAGATGGGATTAAGGGTGGGAAGTAGCTAGAGGTGGTCTGGAGGTAACAGAAAATGAAGGGCTGTGCTAGGTTGGAGGTTACAGAGAATTGAAGATTGGGACAGGGTCAAAGCCACAATGCAAGGAGAGTTGAAAGGACTTTACTGAGTTGAGCCTCAGGTGAATGCCAGGAATCTGGGCCACATGGGAAAGTACAGAGCCTTTTAGGGGTCCATCATTACCACCTCATCAGGACCAGATAAGAACCAAAGCTGTTTCCCAATCCAAATCTATTCAAAAAATATTTATTGAGTTCCTGTTATATGCCAGGTATTGTTTGACTCTAGGAATGTCAACAAAAAAAAAATTAATTCTTGCTCTTAGAGAGCTTATATTCTACTAGGAGAAAAGAACAGGTACACAGATGAGCAAACACATACGTAGTGAATAAAAAGAAAGTAATTTTTGTTGGGTACAGGGGAGAAAATACCAACAGCTGTAGGATTCAAGAAAAATGTCATGTTGAACATCAGATCTGAGTTCTGCTTTAAAGGAAGCTAGGGATTGTATAAATCGAAGGTCAGAAAGAATACCATTCTAGGCATGAGGGACAGGTTTTATGGAAAGGTGGGAAATGGCATGTCATCTATGCAGAGGTATACTGCTAAATGTTTAACAACTGACTCTCCTCAAAATAAATGTTCTGCAGGACATACTTTTAAATTTAATGTACATTATTAACATTTTTCCTAAGTCTAGACAATCAACAAAACAACAAATAGAGGTCAAACTGTAATGTTTACCAACATCTAAGGTATAACTGCTCAAACTGAAAATTTAATAATCTGTTCTCTAGAACTGGTAAAAGCTGAATTCAGCCCACCCGGAGCCATAGGTGTCAAACACTGGCAGATGCATTATGGCCAGCAACAATCCTGAATGAGGCCCAAACCAGATTAAAATGCGATTGGGAAATATTTAAGAAAATAAATTAAACCAAAATAGGATATAGATAATGTTACTATGTGGTTTTCTAAGTCAATATGCCTTCAGGATTCCTAATGTATGGTTCAGTGCCCCAATTTCTATTTGAGCTTAACATAACTTGCCCTGGGCTATAGCAATTAGTCCACTTTGGCTGGAAAATTCTAGGGGTGAGTGGGAGTTATTTGATGTCACTCAGGAGGAATGGATTGCAGACAGGTTGTGAAGGGCTTTAAATGCCAAACAAAGGAATTTGAATTTTATTCTAGAGGAAATAGGGACTCCCAGAAGCTTCTTGAGCTAAAGAGTGGCATAAGGGTATATCAACTATGTGGAGAGTGGACTGGAGAAAGGAGGAATAGAGGCAAAGAGACCAATTAAGAAGCCAATGTAATAGGCTAAGTGAGAGATGATAGAGGTCTGAACTAGTATGGTAGCTGTGTAAGAGCAAAGAAGGGAATGGATAAAAGAGGTGCTGTGAACCATAGAATCAATGGACTTGGCAATTGAACATGAGATGAGAGGGAGTACAGAACTGAGCACGACTCCGAGGTTGTCAACCTAAATCCCTGTAAGGATTGTGGTGCTAGCCACAGAAATAGGTGAATTAGAAAGAATGAGTTGGCTCTAGGAGCTGGGGGAAGATAATGAGCTCAGTTATAATTCTACAGATATTCTGAAGTTTTCTCATCCATTTCTATTTGGCATAGTACAAGTTGCCATTGGGTGAAAGGTTTGGTAATGACTTTGACAGCACAGTTCATGAATCAATATATTCTTGGTTAATTTAGTTGCTTTCAACAGTATGCCATAGTCAGAAATAGAGCTCAGAAGAAGGTTGGTCACAGTATTGAACTGCAATCCAGTCCATATTTGATGCTCAGGATCTATGGTATTGTCTTATCTCTATTAGTTTCATTATTTCCTGATCATAATGGCTGTCTACACACACCAACTAGTTTGGGGAAAAGAAAGGGAAACCTATATAGTCAAATTCAGTCAAACAACAAAGCTATTAAAAAAAAACAAATGTTTGATTTCTAGTTACTATATATTCAACCAAAGTAAATGGTGATATCTTAGAATTTACTTACAGATTGGTTTGAGTGTAACTATGTGATATGATGTATAAAAAGTCTGAGAGATCTAGATTTTGGGTAACTAATAACTTTATTAATCATGCTAGCATAAAATTAATAAAAGGGGTCAGTGACACTTTTGAATGGCAAAGACCTCCACTCAATGCTTATATGTCTTTGGAAGAGTGAGTGTTCCTGAGGGTGCCAATCACTCTGATTGGCTAACAAGTTATGAAAGAGAATGAATATTATGATGAAGGTGGACCTATTCTAATGAGGGGATGGGCAAATGTGACTTTGATGAAGTCATTTACTTCCAAATCACCCTCAGCCTTGGACAATCTAATCAAAGAAGTTATTCCTCACCCCACCTCCCCCACCCCACCTGAGTAGAACACAATGGGCTTCCCCACCTGCTGGGGTCTGAACAAGATTGAAGAGAAAGGTAATCCAATCTCATTATCACCAATATCTTTCAAATGCTGGCTTGGCCTAGTACAGAATAAAATTTCAGAAAGGGATATATCCTATATCTCTTTGATATTAACAATTACTTATTTAATAATCATTTCTCTCATTGACTACATAATATATATAAGAATATAGTTTTACTTTCCTGATTCCATAATGAAACTGATCCTTTAGGCAAAATAGTAGCAATGATGTTGTGGCAAAAAAATTCACAAACATTTAATGTATGTCTGCTGAGAACCTGGCCTTGTGGTAAGGACTAAAGGAAACATCAAAAAAGAATAAAATACGGATCTTGCCCTCAGGGCACCTACCCTTTAAATGAAGAAATGTCTACAGAAATAAATTTAATATAAAAAAAGGACTAGTAGCCACAAAAAGTACAAAACTTTATGAGTATTCATAGTGACAAGAGATCATCTGTCTCCATCCTCTTAGCATTTCTGACTGGAGGAGATTAAAAAGGCTTTGCAGAGAACTTAACATTTGAGCATTTGAACTGGGCCATGAAGAATGCATAGGATTTTAGCAGTTATGGATGGTAGTTGGGGCAGAGGTGGAAAAAGGGAAGCAAAGAATATAGAAGAATGAAAGAAGGTAACAGGTGGGAAAATTCAAGATGTTCAGCAAATGGTAAATTGTCCATTTTGATTAGTAATCAGACTGTAAAGAGTCTTAAGTCCCAGGCAAATTCCATTCAACAAACTTTTTTTTAATACAACCAAACCTGGTAGCCCAGTGAATCCAGTGTTGGACCCATAGTCAAAAAGACCTGAATTCAAATCGAAACACTGGATGCTCACTAACCCTATGATCTTCAGCAAGTCATTTAACTTCTGTCTGTCTCAGTTTCCTCATCTGTAAAATGAAGATAACAGCATCTACCTAGCAGGGTTGTTGTGAGAATGAAATGAGATAAAATTTATAAAGAACTTAGTGAAACTTAAAGCATTACATAAATGCTAGTTAACATCATCATAATGATGAAAGAATTCATTATGCAGGAATTACAGTCTATAGTGTGCCACAGAGCTAGGCCACAGGAAGGGTAATCCAGCACGATGTATAGGAGAGACGAATAACAGTAAAACTGGTTATGAGCGTGTTGCAGTAACACAAGCAAAAGATAACAAAGATTCTAAAAAAGATTTGAGCAGGAAAGGAATATTTCATGGCTGAGCAATTTATAAACTGAAGTTTCCCAGTGATGCCCTGGCTACAAATGATGTGTTTTAGTAGTCTCTCAAAATTTTGTCCCACGAGTTGTTGTTGTTGTTTGTCCTTCATTCTTGAAGAGGCTCATGACATCAGGAAGGTGATGCCATGACTTGCAAGTGAATTGGATTTCAGTGAGGGAGGGCTGTGCAAAGTCACCAGCCTTACTTTCTCCTCTAGAGCCATCTGGGTCCAATGGCAAGATGTAGATCAAGAAGACTGGAGACGGCCCAGGATGCTGTGGGAGATCTTGACCTTTTTTAAGCTAAGGTCTTTTTGAGATCTCACCTTGACTGAGGCAACTCCATTCAATGATTATGGCTAGGTAAGAAGTGAGACAAGAAAAGGCCCCTTTTTACCTAATAAAAAAAAACTCAATTGGAAGGGAAATACCCTTAGGGTTTCTGGTCAAAACAGAAACAATTACTATTTACATTTGCTCTGAGCCTTCAGGGCCCAAACAATGACTGCTAAAGGGGCTTGGGCTATTGTTGGTCTTCCATTCTTGAAGAGAACCAAGACATCAGGAACGTGATTCCACGACTGCAAGTGAATTGGATTTAAATTAGGGAGGGCTATGCAAAGTCACCAGCCTCACTCTCTCCCTGGAGCCATCTGGGTCCAGTGGCAAGATATACATCTTGAGAGGATTGAGATGGCCTCTGGGACTTGGGCTGGGACCTATTGTTGGCCAATCAATTTAAGTGGTATGGAGGTCCAGTAGAGACCCTAAGACTCTGAGACTGGTGCCTCAGAAGCCATCAAAGAAAGCAAGGAAAAGGCAGGAGTGTAAGGAAGGGGAGTAGGAAGAAAGATCATGGTCTCTAAGTGACACTATAGGGTAAAGAGGCAGCATTAGATTCATTGACCTTTATTGAAGTCACATAATCTCTCTCAGTTGTCTCTATCTGTAAAATATCACAAATAATGTTTGCATAATATACCTTATAGTGTTGTGAGAATCCATTGTTATAATGCATATAATGTTCTCTGAAAATGGTCATGCTTTATATAAATATAAATTATTTTCAGAAACAAAGGAAAGGTTCCTAATTCAAGTCACAACTGAGACATAGAGATACAAACAGAAACAAGAGACAGAGAGAGAGAAAGGAGAGACAGAGGAAGAGAAAGGAACCAAGAGACAAAGAGAGACAGGGAGGGAGAGAAGGAAGGGAGGGGATATTTTTGCTACTAGGTGATAAGCTTTGTTGTTCCTATGCGGCTAAAGAACAAAAAGCCCCTATAAATTTTGGTGCCCTGGTGCAGAGTTATACTTGTCTCCATCCTAGTTATCATCCTACAGTTTAGTATTCACTCCTCTGGCATTATTTGGAGAAACAGATGAAGCTATGCCCCTAATAATGAAGAAAGGCTGATAGGAGGAGGTGAGTCGTTCTGACCATATTGGTAGTCCCAGCTGAATACAAGAAGTTTAACAATTCAGGATGAGTGCAGGTCACAGGCTAGTGATTAATAGCCAGAAGAATTAGAGGCTCCCTTGCACACCTGCACAGCCCAACTGCGGAGACTGATTGCCTCACCGTCTGCAAGAAATCAGGAGAACGTGCCTGACCGTGACGTTTTAATTCTAGCAAAGAGGAACATCCTTTCTGAATGTCACCAATTGGAAAAAGGGGTGTAGCTAGAAAGAATGTGATGAAAGATGAGCAATTCCACCCCATTTTAATTTGGGCCTCTTGTTCTGGTCAGAGCTTTAAGTAATAGCCTTTCAAAAGTCAGTTAATATATAAATAAAAATCCCTACTGAGTTCCCTGTTCCTGTTCTTTGTTTAGAAGAAAAAGGATCTGTGAGGTAGGTAGGACTTCAAATCACTACATTAAGAGGAATCTGGCAGATATATACACCCATCTGGAAAAAACATGAGTCGATGAAGTGAAGGACAGAGAGGGAGAGAAGGGAGAACTTGAAGAAGAAGTCTTAGGGTCTCTAGGAGCTGTGCTACTCCTTGACTTAGACAAACCAGTTCCCCACTCCATAACTTAGTTTCCCCATCTGTAAAATCAAAGGGTTGGACTCTCATCTCTAAATCCCTTTTTACCTCGATGAAGTAGTTGATTCAGATTGAAGTTATTACTGATTGTAAAATGCTTGAAAGGCAGGAGTTTACACTGATGTTTGCAGAAATTATGTTGGGAGTGGTGGTGGTCCTTGGTTTTCAAGGCAGACCAATGACATCATAACATGAGTGGAATCTTGATTTGAGTGTGAAGTGGGTTTAAGTGAGGCAGAGTAGCACAAAGTCATCAGTTTCACTCTCTCTTTCAGAGTCATCAAAGTCCAGTGGCAGGACAAAAATCAAGATGACTGATGATGGTCTGGGAAGTGGTAGATGACCTTGGCATCTTTGATGTCTGACCAAACTACAAGTTCTCGGCCTGCTTTGTCCACCTTCATGGCCATTGGAACAAATTTTTCTCATCTGTCTATTCCATGGTGGGGGGAAGGGTGGGAAGTCTTGCTGGTTACCCTCAACTTTGTTTAGCCCATCTGCCAAGACAGTTTTACCACAGTGTGGCCACTGGGCATGCTACAACTTCTTGGAGCCACAGATGAAAGCTGGGTGAACAGGTGGACACCAAATGTAGATGAGAAGTAATCTAATGGATAGAGCAATGGACTTGAAGTCAGGAAGACCTAAATGCTAATCTAACCTCAGACATTTACTAGCTGTGTGACCCCAGGCAAGACATTTAACCTCAGATTGCCTTAATCCACTGAAGAAGGAAATGGCAAACCAATCTGTGGTTTAGTCTGGATGGCCTTCAAGGTCCCTTCCAACTATGAATCTTTATTTGTATAATTTCCATGCACAATGACTAGGTGATGTCATTTTCTTATTTATAAATTTAAAGCCTATTTTTTTTAATAGTCCAGTTTGTACTAGACTGCTTTAGTCAGGCAGTCATTTGAGTCAAATGGCAATGCTTATTGAGAACCTACCATGTCTCAAGTGTCAACCTACTTCTGTAGCCTTATGGCTAACTATTCCTCCTCATACATGACACATTCCAATGAAAAAGGAACTCTTTAAGGATGGTTTCAGAAAAGTCTGTGAAGATTTATATAAACTGGTGCAAAGTGAGCTGAGAAGAACCAGGGGAATAATGTATACAGTAAGAGCAATACTGTAATGATAATCAGCTGTGAAAGACTTAGTAGCTTTGATCAGTATAAGGAACCACTACAGTTCCAAAGGACTCAAAAAATTCTATCCAACTCCAGATAGAGGAGTGATGGACTCTGAATGTAGATTGAAGCATATTTTTTCTCTTTATTTTTCTTGCTTCTTTTTTTTGGCGACATGAATAATGTGGAAATATGTTTTGCATGACTTCATATGTATAATGGGTTTCATATTTCTTGCCTTCTTAAATGGTCAGGAGAGGAGTTGAAGGAGGGAGAAAATTTGGAACTGAAAATAAAAATTAAAAATAAAACAAACAAACAAAAAAGATCTCTTCAAAGAACATATCTCCTATTTCCCTCTCTCTCCCTTTGCTCATAATACCCCCTTGCTTGGAATGCCATGCCCTCTACTATTTGCTTGTTGAAATCATATCTATTCCCTCTTTTAAGATGCAGCTCAAATGTTACCTCTTCCAGAAAGCCTCCTCTGATTCATCTATGCATCAGATCATAGAGTTCTAGGGACAAAGAAACCTTAGAGGTCATCTAGTCCACCCCTCTCATTCTACAAATGATAAAGCTAAGGCCTAGGGATGTGAAGTGACTTGCCCAAAGTCAGATAGCCAAATAACATTCAGAGGTAGAATTTGGACCCGTTTTCTCTAACTCCAAATCCAGAGAAAACTGGAGTATGCTGCCTCCCAAGAAGAACATCAGAAATGTCCTTTCTTCCTTGGAAGTTACAGAGCTTCCGTATGTGCTTATTAAATTCACTTTACATTAAGGTTATTTGTGAATATCTCTTATATTCACTAATAAATTGCAAGCATCTGTGGGGCAATGATGATGTGGGGTTCATCTTCAAATCTCACTTAATAGTTAGCACATTACTTTACACACAGTATGTGCCTAATAAATGTTTGTTCGTTTGTTAATTGAATTCAGAAGAGCTATAATACTTAGTGATGTCCAAGGAGTTCATGACAAAAAAAAAAAAAAAAAACTTGTATAGCATTTAAAGGTGTACAAAATGTTTTTTGTTTGTTTTTTCACAGTCTACAGCTAGAGAAACAAAATATGCCTAAAAGATGGAAAGAATACTTTTGAATAGCATGGGGGCAAGTCTTGTAACTTTTCTATATGTTAATTAACTCATCTGTAGAATGGGCAAAACAGTTGGAGAAATCAAACATAGAGAAAGAAAACATAAAGGATTTGAAAGATAGCTAATGAATGCAAGGTGGCTAGACTAGCTTTTCTTATAATCCTTTCCAGTTCCAGAGGCATGATTCTGTAATAGCAACATGCTCATCCCTGAACATTTTTCTGCTTCCCCTCCAATAATATGGAATCCAAAGCTGCCAAAAAAAGGATACTTGTCATCTCCATCCCTCTTAAATATGTGTGAAAAAGAATGAGGCAGTTTCCCCAGGACCAGAGGTGGCAATATTTATCCAATAACAAGTCAATGAATCAGGGAGTCAAATATGCAAGATCCGCCTGGTTTGTGTCCCTCTATGAATCAATGAGCTGAATCACTAAAACACGGAAACTAATGAAACTGTTCTTTGGCCCCAATTCAGTTTAAACATGCACACACACACACACACACACACACACACACACACATACACACAGAAGGAGAGAGAGGGGGAGAGAGAGAGAGAGAGAGAGAGAGAGAATTTTGCAAAATTTAATAATAGGATGACCAATTTTGAATTTAATAACAAAACACAATCATCAACATATTGAGGTCTGTTTCTATGCAATTGTTAATTCAAGTATTTAATTGTTATGCTTAATAAATCGTTTCAATATGATTGAACAAATATACATTGAGTCACGACATCTTACAAAGCTTAAGCACTAAAGAATCATGAGATTGAGAGTCAGGAAGGACCTGAGAGAGATGATCTTAGAAGAGGGCCTTAGAATGACCCTGAATTTTTTTAAATGTAGAAACTGAGGACTCCTAAATCCATGGGGTCCCTTGCTCAAGGATTTGTATTTGTCTGTCAGATCCAGATTCCAGTATTCTTTCCATGATACCATGCTTCCTCTAATTCTTCCCCATCCTGTGGTGTCAATGCTTTCTTTCATATGGAGCTATGCTGCTATCTTATTGCTATTAAATGTTTCATGGAATTCTTTCATTTGTATTTTTTTCTCTATTATTAAATTATGTTCTCAGTAAATCTGTACTTATTAGGAAAAATATATTTTAAATTGCTATTTTAATTGAGTCATCATCCTCATCATTATTTGCAAACCTGCTTAGTACTATGGAAGTCACCAAAGAAATATAAGACATGGTCCCTGCCCTTAAGGGTATTATGTCTAGCATGAGACATAAACTATGCATATAGTAAATAAATATAGTAAAAACAGAATATGGTAAATGAGTAACAAAGTGCTATGGGCGTTCAGAGGAAAAAGCTGATTGGATGAATCAGGAATGATAACATAAAGGACTTGAAAGATGGCTAATGAATTTGAAAGTTGAAAAGCAGGGAGGACAAATTTTTTTTATTTATTTAGCATTCATTGTTATTATTAGGAAGCAGATATAAGTGATATTGTGCCTGAGTTTGTTATTTAAATGTAAATTATTTAAATGTTTATCTGAATGCTGAAGACTGCAAGCCAGCCTGAAAACAGTGATCATAATCTGTACTGTATCATGCAAATTACTAATAACTCATATTTTACTAAAACCTTATGTTTTATAAAGTCCTTTCCTCAAAATCTGTAGTGAAAATGTGATTAGCCCCATTTAAGATATAAGGAAGCACATCTATAAAGGGTTGGTTTGTGAGCATTTAGAAAGTACAGTTGAGATCACTAAAAATCAGCATCAGTTTTTTTAAAGAACAAGCCAGGACATATGAACCTCATTTTCTTTCTTGATAGGACTAATTGACGGGTGAGTCAGAGGAACACTTTAGACAGTCTTTATCTGGATTTCAGCTAGGCTTTGACAAAATCTCTCACGTTATCATTATGCACAATAAAGGGGGCTAGATGGTAGCACAGTTAGCTGGATTTGAATCTTATTGAATGACTAAACCTAAAGACTAATGGATCAGTGATGATGATGATGATGGTGGTGGTGGTGGTGATGATAGCATTGATATAGTACTTCCTATGTATTATTTCATTTGATTCTCTCAACAGCTCTGGAAGGTAGGTTCTATTATCATCTTCATTTTATAGTTGAGGAAACTGAGACAAATAGAAGTTAAGTGACTTACCCAGGCCCATAGAGCTAGTGTCTGAGGACATATTTGAACTCAGGTCTCCTGACTCCAAGCTCAACACTCTATCCACTGTGCCACCTAGCTGCCTCCAATATAAAGAATGGAGTGCTCCTGGGATCTGACACGGGCATCGTTCTATTCAAAATTTACTGAAGGCATAGATGATATTTTTGTCAAATTTTCAGATGAAGTTGGGATACTCAACATTTTGAATAACAGAGTCAAGCTGCAAAAAAAAAAAATCTAGACAAACTAGCACAATGGCTCAAATTTGATAAGATTAATTTAATAATGAAAAATGTAAAGTCCTATACCTAGATTCAAAAAATCAATTATATAAGTAAGGGATGGTAAAGGCAGGGATAGACAACAATTCTTATGAAAAAGGCTGAACAAGTTCAATACTAGTCAAGAATTTGGAGAAGCACCCAAAAAAAAAATCTAATGTAATTTTAAGCTGCATTAACAGAAATGGAGTGTACATAAAGGGTTGTTTAGCCCTGCTAAGAATGAGAAGGTAGGTGGTACAATGGATAGAGAGCTGGGACTGAAATCAGGAAGACTCACTCAGACATTTACTAGTTATGTGACCCTGGGCAAGTCACTTAATCTTGTTTGCCTCAGCTCCTCATCTGTAAAATGAGCTGGAGAAGGGAATGGCAAACCACTCCAGTATCTCTGCCAAGAAAACCTCAAGCAGGTCACAAGAAGTTGGACATGACTGAAAAACAAAAATGAGAAAAGAAAAGACCAAGAATTGTTGCTTTCAAGAATCATTGATTCTTTTATGAATTTTAAGTCAGTATAAAAATTAATTTGTCAAATTTTGAAAGGAAAATACATTCAAAACCCAAATGATTTGTAGTTCTTTCTTCTGTATAACATGCTATTAACAACTGGTCTATTTTTAACTCACATGCAATGGAAATGTTTAAAATATTTAAGGTCTGGATCAAGTGATTTTTCCTTGTGTTGGCCTATATTGAGATATATGATAAGGGCTGAGCTGAGTAAATATTAAACTAAAGAAAATGGCCAAGTAAATAGGAAGGATCAAGCTAATGTTACAGCCTATTAACCCTTTTTATATGAAAAAAATAATGGTCCTTACAAAAAACAAACCAAACTTGAACCACAGTCTGGAAAATCCTGTTAGACTGAAACCTAATGTGATTACCCTGTTAAATTCTTCTAAGGAGTTCCTAACTGACTCCAAGGCTCCCAGACTTCCCATAAAAGAGCTTCTCTCTCCTAAATGGGGAAATACCACTTTTCAGGCACTCTTGTGACTTTCTTTCTCTTTTTAATCTGATACAGCAACTATCAATCTCTTGGCTCATGAGTCAAAGATGAGACATGAGGAAAAGCTTGGAGATTCAGTTAGAAGATCTTAGACTCCAGTCTCAGTCCTGAAACTTACTCATATTGGCATCATGCTCAAATAGTTTCTCTTTGAGCCTCAAATGTATAAGCTATAAAATGGGGATAATATTATCTATTCTTCCCAGACTTCGTGAGATTAGAGTTTTATAAACCATAAGGCACTATATAAATACAACACTTGTTGTCATGGTTTTCCTTGGCACAAAAGCAAATTGCTGCTCCCTAACCTTCCAAGGGCCAGAGGAAGCTTCTGAATAGTAAATGACTTATGCATGCCCCATCCTCCATCCTACAAGCCTGAGACTGGAACTTGTTCAACCCTATCCTCCAGAGGCTATCACTGACAAAAATAAAACAGTCACTAGCCTTGAAAGTTTATTACTTTCCACTTGAGGCCACCACCAACACCACAAACCTGCTGTCAGGTCACAAGAGTCTACAAAGAACTGTGTTATTGGAGGGGGTTATATACAGCTTACACAGACCTGACTCAGTTTCCCAAATAATACTTGATAAGGCTAGGTAGATAGACAGATATAGATGTGAGAAACTTCTCATACAATAAAACACCCAGCCCTCTAAACTTTTACCCATAACCCCTGCCCAAAAAAATGGTACATCATAATAATTCTTTTCAACCAGCCTACAATAGACAAAATCCCATAACTGCTGGGTAATGATAATCAGGACAGGGTGCATACTTTAAGAACTTTGATTAGCTAACATGTCCAGAGGAGAGTAGTCAGGATGGTGGTGGGCCTCCAGTTCATACTGTGTGAGGATTAGGTGGCAGAATTAGGGATTTTTAGTCTTCAGAAGAAAAGACTAGGAGTGGGGAGAGGTGTTGATAAGATTTCTAACTTTAACCATTTGAAGTATTGCACATAGAAAGATTTCTTTTCTTCTGCTTGAGCCAAGAGGACTGAACCAGTAGTAGTAGATGAAAGTTATAAACATAGGGTAAACTTAGGGTAGACATGAGGAAAAACTTCCTAATGACCAGAGATATCTTGGTTTCCTCATCAGAGGTCTTCAAAAGAGGCTAGATGACTCCTTGATTGGGTATGTTATATGAGCATTCCTTTAGGGTACTAGTTGACTTGACAGATGCTGAGATCTCTTTCAATTCTAGGAGTCAGCGATTTTGCAACTTTGGGAGCTATTTACCCATAATTCCCCTTTCTCTACAACTTGAGTATGTTATAAACTTCATCCTTTTAGCAACTGCTTCCTTCTTCTGGGTTTCTACCAGTTAACATTGGCTTCCTATCCTTTTCTACTGTGCAGCTCACAACACTAATTATACAGTCAAACATTCTAAAATTTATTAACCTTTATCAACTGTGTAAACTTATAACACTAATTTCTTGATAATTCATGACCACCTAATTAATCACTCGATTTTAATAACAGCCTTCTATTTTTAGACCATTCACCTACCATCATTCCTAACCCAATAGGCTTCAGAATGTTGCCACACCCTGTATACAAGCTTGCTGACCCTTTAGCTAACTCATCACTTCAGCCCAAGCAAAGGAAGGACAAAGAACCAAGTATATCTTTTGATATGGCTCAATCAACCCAAGTCAATTAAAAAAAAGTGTGCTAGACTTCTTACTGTGCTAGATACTAGAGAAGATAGAGAATTTAAATAAGTTACAATCCTTGCCCTTATGAAACCCATAGAGGAATGACACAAATATAGGTAACTATAAAATACATTATTTCATTCAAAGTTTATTATATACTTGTTCTCTGTAAGAAACTGTGCTACCTGTTGGATATATAAAAATGAAGAAAAAAACAACAAAGGACAATATTACCTTGTTAGGAGGAATAAATATGGATACAAGTGAGAACAGATGACATAAGACAGGTTGTGATGAAAGGCAATGTGATACAGTGGATAGAGGTCTACCAATGGAATCAGGAAGACCTAAGTCCTGCCTCCAGGCTAGTCACTTAATCTTTCATGAACTCAGAAAACTATCTATGACTATCAATTCCAAAAAATTTGCTAATCTTCACTGGTAGAATTTCCTCACTGGGAGCTATCTATAGTGACTAAATTGCAGGTCTTATCCAACAAATTAAAGAGTATGATGGGGCAAAGGAAAGGTCTAGAAAAAAATATACTGGCCTAAGAGCTAAGAACTGTTCATTAGCAGGGGAGTGCTTAAAGACCCTGGGAATCTATTGGCAGGGGTTCTAGGGTGGAAGGAAATACCAAAGATTCAAATATTGGATGCAAGATTAGAACAGAGATGATTCCAAAGATGCAAACTATTGATTTGTTTTTGTGGAATGGGAGTCTGATTGTTACACTTGAACCAGCTGGTTACACAGTCATAAGGTCACTCTTCTTGAGTCATGAAAGGTTAAGCATTGTAGACAAAGACACTAGCAGGATAGGGCAGTTTGGTTGGGTCATTGTGAAACAGAGAATCAGGACAAGAAGGTTCAAGAAATTTAGTCCTTATTCTGAGGATCCAATGAAGTGAGGTAGTGTCCAGTAGGCTTAATTGGGGAATTAGATCAAATGATTCACATGCCCAGACTCTCTGGAACCTATAGTAAAGCAACTTGGAAAGGTCCATGGTAATAATTATTTTGCGAGTTGTGTGAAGATTTGTTTCTTTTTTAGTTGAGATAAATCAGGCATATTTTAGATAACTAGGTTCCATGGATAAAGAGAGCAGTGTGAGTCATTGAGTCAAGAAATCTAAGATCAAATCCTTCATCAGGCACTTATTAACTTTGTCACTCCAAGCAAGTCATTCAACTTTTCTCAGCCTCAGTTTCTTCATATGTAAAATGGAAGGAGGGAACAAAGAAAGGAATGAAGGAAAGAAGGAAGGAAGGAAGGAAGGAAGGAAGGAAGGAAGGAAGGAAGGAAGGAAGGAAGGAAGGGAGGGAGGGAGGAAAGAAGGAAGGAAAGAATATTGTATTTCAGTTTTGAGAAGTGAGAGCTATAAATACAGCAGGCTTTCTATGTCTGGCATGCGTAGAGTAAAACAAAATTTCCAACCTAAAGATTTAGCTTCTTTTTCCTTACTGAGGAGCCCTGATCAACACTTACATAAATACCCAGTCAGAACACGAAGTTTCAATTTTGTCATTCTGACATGAGGCAGCTAGTTACCATGGGGATAATTATATCAAATCACAAATATAGCCTTCTTCCCAAAGGTTTGAAGATAGGGAGCAAATAAGGACCCCTATATTTTGGTGCTCAAACTCTACCCACATGCACTGAGCTTCCCTTTACTGATCTTGCATCCTTCCTTCTTCATATATAAGGCATCTGCCACATACAACAGACAGGAAAGAAGAGAAAGGAGAATAGTTACAATCCACATTTAAATAGCTCTTTAAATTCTGCAGCATGATCTCATAATATTCTGTGAGGTATTTAGTTGACATCAGCTATTGATACATTTTCAGACAAAAATAAAGTTCCCAGCCTTTTGTCATCTCCTTAAGAAGAATTGGTCATTGCCATAGAAAACAATGAAAGTCCCTTGGAGAAAATATTTACCCAAAATTCATAGGAAATGTTTATTTTGTATTGTTTCATGCTTTAAAACTGCACTAAACCTTTTGGAACATGTTGTGCATGTGGAGACAGCAGGCATAGAAGACAAGGAGCCAGCTTCCAAGTCAGAAAGACCTAGGTTAATGTCCTCCCCCAACACATACTGGCTATCTAATCCACTAGGGGAAAAATATGATTTTTGAATATTTAGAACTCCCATTAGCTCATTAAAGACAACTTATGCCAAACCAATAGCATTTCTTTTTTGTTTGTTTTATGTTTTTACTAGACAACTAGATCAGGAAATTCCATTGACAAAATTCACTTGGATTTCATAATATAAATGGGTGTCCAATAGATATCTCAAACTCAGAATGTTGAAATTATTTTTCCCCCAAAACTTCCCCTCTTCTGAAATTCCCTATTTCTATAAGGGCACCACCATCTTTTCAGTCATCTGTGAGTTTGTGACCTAATTATCTTCTCCGTTCTTCACTCTCACTCAATATATTCAAACTATTGCCAAATTATATTGTTTTCTATACCTTCCTCCCCACTCCTACAGCCACTATCCTAGTTCACCTCTTAACTGTGCTATTGTAATAGCTTTCTAATTGGTCTCACTGCCTCAACTATCTCCCCACTCCAATCTAGCCTCTACATAATGCCAAAGTGATTTCCTTAAAGTTTAGATCTGACTATGTTACTCCTCTACTCCAGTGGCTCTCTATTATCTCTAGAATTAAACATCAACGTTTATGTTTGGCATTTAAAACTTTTTTCAGCCTGACATCTTCCTATCTTTCCAGTCTTCTTATGTATTACTTCCTTCCATACATTCTACTGGCCTATTTTTTGTTCTCCCATACTTTTTTGTTTTTCCTATGGCTGAAAGGTTCTCCCTTCTCACCTCCACCTCTTAGACTTTTTAGATTCTCGCAAGACTCAACTCAACTAAGTCCTTCAAGAATTATACACACATACGCATATATATGTAAATATATACATTAAAATATAGCCTTTATATACATACACATCCCACAAGTTGTGATGAATGAGTAAATTTCAACCAGGAAGGCAGTCAGTCTTTAAAGGAGTATCCCAGGGATCTGTCCTTGGTCCTAGACTATTCAACATTTTTCGTTGGTGACAGAGGAAGATATAGGTAGTTACATCTGTTCCTTTTTGACTATTAACTTTTCAGTGGCATTTATCAATAACAATAATATAACACTTTAAAATTCTCACAGCATTTACATATATTCTCACTTGGTCTTCACAGTAACCCTATGAGGTAGATGCAATTATTATCCCAATTTTACAGCTTAGTAAACTGAGGCTTGGAGGCCAAGTAACTTGCCTAGGAGAAACCAGCTAGTAAATGCTGGAAGCAGCATTTGAACTGGAGCCTTCCCTATTCCAAATCCAGCACTCTATCCACCACATTGCCTAGCAGCCTATCATTGTCTTGAATTATTTTGGTCAAGATCTACACAGTAAAGAGACTTGCTGGATTGGGAACTTGTGATTTGAGAAGGCCATACACTTACTGTTAGCAGGAGACTTAGGAAGAACAGTAAAGGGTTAGGGACTTCTGGCAACAGTCAATAAGTGGGACTTAAGACAGCAGGCTGGCTGGCATCATGGAGAACTAATGGTGAGTTCCCTTTAGTCAGGTTCAAGCCATGGTCACACAGAATAGCATCATGTGATTAATCCAATCCCTGTCTTGATACCTTATTTATAGATAAAGGAATAGGAGGTGAAGGAGAAGTAACTTGCCTACGTAAAGATAGATAGTAAATAGTCAATAGCAAGAAAGACAGATTGAAATGACAGAAACTTGAACACAAACTGCAAAATCATGGTTCTTTCCATTATACCATAATTTCTCTTTTGGCATTGTGTGAGTCTGATAGCAGGCTCCAGGCAGGCAGGCAGGTGGCATTGGAGAAATTTGCACAAGGGTAATAAAGACCCACATGAGGGGATTGGAGAAATCTGTGGGTAAATGAACTGGTCTGGTCATTAGAAATAGAGCAATCCTCTAAGGAGCTCTTGAGAGACACAGGTTACTTGTCTCTACAATAAAAGGATCCAGGCTTCTATACCTTTCTAGTTTGGAGTACCTTTGTCTCTCCTTTGCCATCAGCTGTCACTTTTTGGTCCTTTCTGTCTACGTGTTTTGAATACCATGATCTCTCCCACTCCCTCTTTCATGTCCATAATTTAATTAATCTTGGATAAATGGGGAGTTTTCAGAGGACAATGAGAAAGACAATCTGTTCTATCACTGGCCTTAGTTTTATACACTCCAAAGACATAAAAACATAGAACCTTAGTATTAGAAGGGACCTTAGAGGTTATGTAGTCTAACTTCTATCTAAGGATTCTATTCTATATTATCCTTGGCAAACAGTCAGCCAGCCTCTGCTTGAAGAACTTCATTGATAAGAAAACCACTTTGGGATAATGTTAATTATTAAGAAGGGGTTTTTGTTTTTGATACACTGAGCAAAATGCCTTTCCCCTCTGCAATTTCCACTCTTGGCTCCTTGTTCTAAATGTAAGCAGAATATAGCTAAACTTACTTCCACATGCCACCCCTTCAAATGGTTGAATATGGTTATAGTCTCTTCCTTCTCTCCTGCAACACACATAACTTCAACAAATACTAACAAGACATGATCTCCAATCCTGCTTCATCTTGATTGCCCTGCGGACTCAATATGTCAAAGGTCTTCCAAAAATAATGACTTCAAATGAACACAATATTCCAGATGTTGTTTGACCAAAGAACATTACAATAAGACTATCACTTCTCATTCTTAAAATGGCTTCTGTTATATTTTTATTGGGATTTAATTTAAACCATTCAATTCTCCTTTCTCCAAGATTAATTTGGCATTGCTATGCAACAAAAAAAGAAATGAAGATAAATAAGCAACAGAAATGGTGTTGCCTGCTCCATTTCTTTTCTTTTTTTAATATAGTTTTCCCAATTGCATGTAAAAATTTTTTAACATTCATTTTTTAAATTCTGAATTCCAAATTCTATCCCTCCCTTCCTCACATCCTCCCTCATTGGGAAGGCAAGCAATTTCATATAGGTTGTATATGTGGAGACGTGCAAAATATATTTTCATTATTAGTCATGTTGTGGAAAAAAAACACAGATCGCCCCCCCCAAAAAAAACAAGAAATATAAAGCTTGCTTTAATCTAAATTCAGACTCCATTTATTCTTTCTCTGGAGGTGGATAGCGTTTTCATCATAAATCCTTCAGAATTACCTTGGATCATTGTATTTCTGAGAATAGCTGTCATTCACATTTGATAGGTATACAATATTGCTGTTATTATGTACAATCTTCTGATTTTTCTCACTTCTCTTTGCACAGTTCATGTAAGTCTTTCCAGGTTTTTCTGAGAGCATCCTGCTCATCATTTCTTAGAGCACAATAGTATTTTATCACAATCATACATCACACCTTGTTCAGTCATTTCCCAATTAATGGGCATTCTTTCAGTTTCCAATTCTTTGCCACCACCAAAAGGGCTACTATACATATTTTTGTACACATAAGTCCTTTTCATTTTTTGTTTCTATGGGATAGAGGCCTTGTAGTTGTATTACTGGGTCAAAAGGTATGCACAGTTTTATAGCCCCTTGTGCATAATTCTAAATTTCTCTCCAGAATGGTTGGGTCAGATTACAACTCCAATAATCCTTCAGTGTCCCAGTTTTCCCATATCTCCTTCAATATTTGTCATTTTCCTTTTTATGTCAAATTAACCAAACTGATAAGTGTGAGGTGGTACCTCAGAGTTGCTTTAGATTATATTTCTCTAATCAATAGTGCTTTAGAGCATTTTTTTTAATGACTATGCAGAGTTGTGATGTCTTTGACTGAAAACTGCCTGTTCATATCCTTTGACCATTTATCATATGGGGAATGGCTTGTATTCTTATAAATTTGACTCAGTTCTTTATATATTTGAGAAGTAAGGCCTTTATCAAAGAAACTTGCTAGAAAAAGTTTTCCACAGTTATAATTACTGCATAGTTCCCTCCATCCTATTTGTCCCCTGTTTATCTCTCTCTCTTTTTCTCTCTTTCTCTCCCCTTTGTCCCATTTCAAAGAGTGTTTACCTTCTAACCACTGCCTTCCCCAATCTGCTCTCCCTTCTATCAGACCCTCCCTCTTCACTTACCCTCTTCACTCCTATTTCCCTGTATGGTAAGATAGATTTCTATATCCAACTGAGTGTGTATATTATTCCTTTTTGAGCCAATTCCAATGAAAGTAAGATCTGATCATTGTCTACCACTATCCTCCATCTCCTCCACTGTGAAAATTATTTCATGTAAAACAATTTACATCATTCTACCTCTCCCATCCTTCTCTCAGTGGATCCCTCTTTCTCATACTTCAATTTTATTTTTTTAGCTATCATCCCATCCTAGTCAACTCACACCCATGTCTTCTGTCTGTGTATACTGTTTGTAACTGCCCTAATAATGATAAAGTTCTTAGGAGTTATGAGTATCATATCCCTATGTAGGAATGTAAACAGTTTAACTTTATTGAATTCCTTACTATTTCTCTTTCATGTTTGCTTTTATTTGCTTCTCGTGAGTCTTGCATGTGAAAGTCAGATTTTCTATTCAGCTCTGGTCTTTTCATCAGAAATGCTTTTAAGTCCTCTATTTCATTAAATAACCATTTTCCCTCACTGGATTATATTCGATTTTGCTGAGTAAGTAATTATTGGTTGTAATCATAGCTCCTTTGTCTTCCAGAATATCATATTCCAACCCCCTGATTCTTTAATGTAGAAGCTGCTTAATCTTGTGCAATCTTGATTGTGGATCCATGATATTTAAATTATTTCTTCCTGGAAGTTTACAATATTTTCTCCTTGACCTGAGAGTTCTGGAATTTGGCTATAATATTCCTAGGACTTTTCATTTTGGGATCTCTTTCAGGAGGTAGCTGGTGAATTCTTCCAAATTTTTTACTTTACCCTCTAGTTCTAGAATATCAGGATAGTTTTCCTTGATAATTTCTTGAAAGATGATGTTTAGGCTCTTTTTATCATGGCTTTCAAGTAGTCCAATAATTCTTAAATATCTCTCCTCAATCTATTCTCCAGGTAAGTTGTTTTTCCAATAAGACCACATTTTCATCTATTTTTTTCATTATTTTGATTTTGTTTTACTGTTTCTTGATATATCTTAGAGTCATTAACTTCTGTTTGTCCAATTCTAATTTTTAAGGAATTATTTTCTCCCATGAGCTTTTGTATGTCCTTTTCCATTTGGGCAATTCTATTTTTCTTTAGTGAATTTTTGTACATCTTTCACCATGTGGTCAAATCTGCTTTTGGAGGTATTCTTCTCTTAAATGGATTTTTGTGCCTGTTTTACCACTCTGCCTATTGTGTTTTTTGAAGTGTTATTTTCCGCAGTATTTTGTGTCCCCTTTTACCAAGCTGTTGACTTATTTTTAATAATTTTCTTATATCACTCTCATTTCTTTTCTCAATTTTTCTTCTACTTCTTTTATTTGATTTTTAAAATCATCTTTGACCTCTACAAGGAATTTTTTTGGGGCCTGTGACCAATTCACTTTCTTCTTTGAAGGTTTGGATGGGATTGTTTTGACTTTGTTATCTTCTTCTGAGTTTGTGTTTTGATCTTCCCTGTAACTATAGCTTTCTATGGTCAGGTTCTTATATTGTTATTGTTTGCTCATTTTCCAGCCTCTTTCTTAACTTTTAACTTTATGGTAAAGTTGGGCTCTACTCTGAGGGTAGAGGGGTTACTACTCCTAGCTTCAGGATTTTTTGTGCTGCATTTTTTCAGAGCTAGTTCTCAGGGTGTGTAAGTCTTCAGTTCTTTCAAGGTGGTATGATCTAAGGAGAGGTGTAGTCACTGTTCTTCTAACCTGTACTCTGGTCTGTGAGTGACCACAAGCACTCTTCAACACCCTGGAATTGTGTCCATGGTCTCTCTACCCCTGTAGCCACACACACTGCTGTGCTAGTGCTCCTCCTCCTCCTCCTCCTCCTCCTTACTCTGAGACTACAACCCTGAAACATGTATGGGCAATGCAACAGAGTCATGTACCCAGTGCCAGCAACAAGGTTCCCTATAATCTCCTTCTAACAAGTTGTTTGACTCCTTTACCATCTGTAGGCTGAGAGTTCCAGAAGCCATGGCTGTTCACCCCTGCTGATTCAGTCCTCCTTAAGGCCTGCTTCCTCTGACTTGCTGGGGTATGACCTGCACTGGCATGGCTTACACTTGACAGCATGCCATTCTTACACTAGTGAGACAGATGTTTCCTACTGACCTTCTAAGTTGTCTTGAGCTGGAAAATTATTTTACCCCATCCCTTTTTCTTTTGGTTCTATCACTCCAGAATTCATCTAAAGTTATTAGGAAGGGAATTTGAAAGATCTCAGGGGAGTTTCTGCTTTTACTCTCCCATCTTGGTTCTGTTCCCCGGTGCTTTTGTTACTGCAAGATATTGACTTTTTTGGCCACCATACCATACTGTGAACTCAACGTGGATTTGCATTTCATTAAAATATTAATATCTTCTTCACATGAACTGATATCTAGTCATGCTTCCTCTTTCTAGTAAGTGTTGAATTACTTTTTTTAACCTACTTGTTGGATTTTGCCTTTATCCCTTTAATCTGAAACTCATTTTAATCAATTTATTCCATTGTCCCAGTCTGTCAAGATCATTTGAATGCTGGTCCTGCAATCCTTTGTATTAGCCACTAGCTTTATGTGATTTAGAACAAATCACAAGATGTGTGACAACATATACTTTCCATACAATGGCCAAAAACTCTATGGCCCTTTCAATTGATTAAGTGCTTGTCCAAACATTGTAAAAAAGTTATAGGAAAATTCTGTAAAATCTAGTTTACTCTGTTAATTGAATGACTGATTCTAAGATGTCTTCTGGGATTACATTAATTGTGGTAGAGTAAAAATTCCCACCCTTACATATAGAATATGTACAGGATAAAACAAAGCTAAGGTAGTTTTGGGACAGAGGGCACTAACATCTTGCAGAGGCAGATTAGAAATGTTTTGTGTACAAGGTGGCACTTGAAATACAATACAATGGCATTTAATATAACACAAAGCAACAGAACAACACAATACATCCCAACCAACATCTTCTAAGGCATCTTGCAAGTACTAAGTGCTGTCCTAGGTGCTGATGAAAATACAAAGTTAATACTAGACAGTCTCTGCCCTCTTTGAATTTTTTGTTTAGGAGATAGCACCTGAAGAATTGCCCTAGAGAAAAGAGGAATTCATAGCACCCTCCTACCACTCCAATAGACTCAACATTTTCACTGTGCATAAATACTCTGCCCCATCACACCCCCTAAGCACAAGTGCTTTTGGTCACATTGTTCTCTATGTTTGGAGTATCTTACTGCCCCTTTCAACTTGGTGACTTCCCACTTTTCCAATCAAAAACTCAGTTCAAATGCTACCTCTTACATGAAGCCTTCCCAGATTCATGCTGTCCATGACACATTTTTTTCCCTTACACCTCACAAAGCATTTTGTTTTGAAACTCTCTAAAAACACTGATCATTCACATTATGTATTATCCCTATACTAGACTATAAGCAAAGATGCCTGGAATATTGCAAATGCTTGACTAAGTCAACAACAAGCATTTATTAAGTACTTACTGTGTGCCAAGTACTATGATAAGTTTTGAAAATGCAGATATTAACAAAAAGATAGATAGTCTCTGACCTCAAAAAAGGTTACAGCTAATGCATTTTAAAGTCCAGAGAGTCAGAAATGGAGATGGGAGAGGAGTAAAGGATAATAAGTGCTTCTTGACTGAATGCAAAGTGTTATAAACTTTGTATCTCCTCAGGCCCTTTGCTCTATATGAAAGAGGTTTAAGAAATATTTAGAGGCAGTTAGGTGGCACAGTGGCTAAAGTACCAGTCCCAGAGTCAGAAAGACTCCTTTTCCTGACTTCAAATCTGGTCTCAGACATTTACTAATTGTTTGCCCCTGGGCAAGTCAATTAATCCTGTTTGCCTCAGTTTCCTCATCTGTAAAATGAGCTGGAGAAGAAAATGACAAACCACTCCAGTATCTTTGCCAAGAAACCCCAAGGGGGGAGGTCATAAAGAGTCAGTCACAACTGAAAAAATGACTAAACAACAACAAAAATAAATGTGTATTGAATTGAATTGAATGATACTATGAAAGGTACTGGACTTGGAATCAGATGACCTGGATTCAAGTGTTATCTCTGCTAATGATTCACCATGTGACTTCACTTGCTCTATCTGTATAATGGGCATAATAATATCTTTACCACCTGCCTCACAGATAGCATTTTTAAACTGTAAAGTTATTTTTTTTTACAAATGTGTCATTATTAGTATCACTAATAAACTATAATATGTTATAAAATATGAGCTATTGTTAAAATGAGAATGATATACATATTACTTATTACCAAACTGTAACGTGTTATGCAACTATGATTTATTACTATTCACTTCTAATCCCTAGGTCAGTAGTATAGGCATTTAAACATTTGTCAGATTCTTGAATTAGAAAACTAAACTATATAACCATAATTGATAAACTGGAATAAGAGCATCAAAGGGAAAATAGCCATAAAAGGGAAGAAAAATAATATTTAGTCCTCCCCCAAAACCTTGCAGGTGTCTCTTCTACAAATGCTCTGAAATCTAAATACCCTCAAACTCTTCAAGTTTTAGTTATTTAAAGGAGGAGGGCTGGTAATTTGTTTACTAAGCCAATTGCATTGTTCTTTTTCTTGGTTCTCTTCTGATTCACTCAAAGGACTTATTTGTAAATAATTTATCAAGGTTGGGCCCCAATTTTACAGCTAGTTTAACATCTTGTTACCATATCAACTAAATTTCTGATTATATCACCTTAGGGCAGATTAGGAGTAATCACATTCCCTCTCCCATATATACCCGAAAGTAGATATTTAGACGGAAGAAATAAAAATGAAATAATATACGATCCTAGGGTCAATGAGGAGAAAATGGAGCTTATTAAGAAAGGGAATGACATGGAAGGACCTGTGTTTTAGCAACATAATTTTGGCAGTGGCGTGAAGGATAGATTGGAGTAAGGAAAGATTTGAGACAAAGAAACCAATTAAGAAGCTATTGTAATAGTACAAGAGGGATGTGATGAAGGCTTGAACTTCATGAAGGCAGTGGCTGTGTAAGAAGAAAGAATGGGATAGATGGGAGAAATATGATGGATGTTGAAACAAGAAGATTTCACCACTGATTAGATATGTAGTGTATGGGAGAGTGAGAAGTCATGAATGGCACCAAGGTCCCAAACCTGGATGACTAGAAGAATGATGGTGCCTTCCACAGTAATAAAGAAATTTAGAAGAGAGGGGTTTGAGAGAAAATGAAATAAACTCTGTGATTCAGCTCAAAACTAATATACACTTTTTGTATTCTATACCACCACAAGTGAAAATGGGTGAGGTGAGACTCTCACTCATCAGACACTGTCTCTAAGCTCAGAGCCCCTTCTCTGTGTTTGCTTGTAGCAGCCAGTCAGTAATTTGGGGGACAAAGGATGGGCTTGAGATTGGTGGATAATTTCACTATTTAAGGTATCCAGAAAGATGCCTGAAGGTAGCAGTAGAGTAGGCCAAGGGTGGGGAGGAAGAAGAGGGAGCAATGATGGGTGAAGAAGCGAGTGTATTGTGATGGAAATAAACCGACCTCTGACTTTTTTGGGGGAGAATGGTATGGGACCTATCTTTCTACCCATGCATTAGTTGATCATGCATCCTTGGGGTAGTGCCATAGACTGCTTAGAGTCTTGTTAAGAACCCCTGACAGAGCATGGCCCACCACTTTGGAGACCACTGCATCACATTGTGTTGCCTCTGCAAGAAGCAGGGCCTGGGTTCCCAAAATTGAAAAGCCACTTTCCATGGATCTCACATGAATGGCTAAAAAACTAAAACTAAAATGCCACTAAAAAACACAGAAATGGCTGAAAGAGCTTTAGTGAAAACATTTCTAGTGAATGACAACTTGAAGGAATAAGTTTTCTTTCCCTTTACATTCGTCAACTTCTCCATGTTAACGAACATTGAGGGGAAAGAGGAATGACAAAAGAATTCAGATTTGAGCTTTAAGAGTTGGGGATGGGGAGGGGGAGTGTTTGGATTTGACTACAGCTCCAATTTCCTTTCATGAATATTTCATTTAAATCCTGTACTAATCATTAAGTCATAATGACTGTCTCTGTCTTTCCCTTGCTCTCTCAGTCTCCCTGTCACCCAGACATTCTTTTCTCCCCTTCTGCTCTGTATTTCTCTCTCTTTTCCTGTTTCACCTCTCTTCCTGCCCTCCAACCCTACCCCATATTCCTCTAATCAAAAAAAGAAATATAAATGGGATATCTAAACTCCTTTAGAAAAATATCCCTGTGGCTTTAAGCTGTGTCTGCTACAAAGACATTGCTTGAATGGGAGCTGGAGGATTGCATTCTGGGAGACACTTACTAGTGCATCAAAGTCAAGGTCTAAAGCCTTCCAAAATACTCCCTGCCATTAATAACTAAGAAAATCATGTACACAGAAAGGCAATGTAGGGCAATTTCAGGTGTTTTTTTTGTTTTTGTTTTTGTTGTTGCTTGTTGTCTTTTTTCCCCAATAAGAATACTGCCCAAACAGGAAAAACAGTTCCACTAAGGAATGAAAGTTGTTTGACCTTCCCCCACCCCTAGACTAGACAAAACATTTCTCAGAGGCAATACTTAGGAGATCTGAAGAAGTGAAGAGGGAGGGGGATGTTGGCAAAGAAAGCAAGGACACAGAAATTTATGTAGTAGTTTGCCTACATACCTGATTTGATAGTCATAACAATCCTATGCTGAAATAGTGCAAGTACAATGATTCCCAGACCTCATTTTCCTCATCTGTAAAATAAGAGAATTGGACAAGATCAGTGGTCTCCAAAGCAGAGCCCTACACCTCTAGGGACTCACAGCCTAATGTCAAGGGGGTAATGAAATGACTGCGAGGAGTAACTAATCAGAAGGTTCAAAGATGGTTTCAAGCCCAACATACAAGGTCAGGTCCTCATCATCTCACACATGGTCTATTATGGCAGCATCATGATTGGCCTCCCTCCTGGAATCTCTTCCCACTGTAATCCATTCTCCACACAGCTGCTCAACTGATTGCCTTAAAGCACAAGTCTGACTGTATTACTCCTCGACTCAATAAAGTCCAGTCTCCCCTTCTCAGGATAGCAATTTCAGGACTTGTTTCCAACACAATCCCATCTCTACTTGACCACTATGTTTGAGCACTGACCTTCTCTATCCCTTTTCACCACCTTCCTGTGACTGAGAAAGCTTTCAAACATTTGCTTTCTTTTCTGGGCATGGCCCCTTAGGTTGTGTTCAACTTAATCATGAACTAGACATATGCAAGCAGATAAAATTATTCCTATCTCTAGCCTATCCACATCCTACCCCCTAGGTCATCTCTGTGCCCTTGGACAGTGACAATTGAATAAGAACCCAGTTTCCCCTCTGACATTCTTTTTCATTTTCAGTGGGATACAGTGAGTCAATTAATATGAGTAGGGATGGGTGAATAGATCAATTTATCGATTTCAATTGATGGATCAAGAGATGGATGGACCGATGGATCAATGGATGGACTGAAATCTGCAATACAGACTTCTTACATTACCTTTCCCCCATAACCAACCCCTTTTCACTCTAAAGAATTTTCTTCTGTTCATTGAGGATATCACCATCCTTCAGGTCACCCAGGTTCACAATCTCTGTAACATTCTTGACTCCTCACACTCCCTCACTCCAAATGGCCAATTAGTTGTCAAATTTTGTCAATTCCACTCACACAACATCCTTAGTATCCATCCCCTTCTCTTTGCTCATACAGCCACCATCCCAGAACTTGAAAAAGATCTTTAAAAATACTAGCTGGCGGCTGGCACATGTAACAAAATGTAACAAAAAATAAATAAAACAAATATAAAAAAATAGTGGCTGTACTGAATTGATATACCTTTTCTTCTTTTTCATACAGCAGTTTCTTATAATGAAGGGATCCATGGTTAGTTTTCAGCTCATTCTTGACAGAATACTTAGAAAAGAGAAATCTCCTTCCTGTTCACTTATTCCCTTTCTTACTATGGTTCCAAATTTCTGAAGAAAGACTGAATTGAATATTTCCTTCTTTTAATAACTATCTATCTTTTGCCTTTCTGTGAAAAACAATGGAATGAAAAACAGTAGGGATGGAATGTCAATATTGGTCTGAGGATGGAACTCCAGATGTTTTTGTTATGCTCTACCAGCAGCTGGTCTCTAAGCTTTACAGACATGGGGGAAGGGATAGGGTGGTCCAGGAAGAATAATATAAGAGTCTATTTGTTTGTTTGTTTGTTTGTTTTAATTACTGTCCTCAGGATGGAGAGGATGAGACAAGAAGGGGATGCCACAACCCATAAGATACAGTGAAAGGTTGAAACTAAAGTAGGGAGCATAAAGGTCATGGGATCTACACTCCATGAATACCTTCCAACTCCTCTCTTGAAAGCCTTTCCCGGGGAGGTGAAGAATGCAAAGGATGTCTGTTTCAGGTAGTCAGAAAAGGGGCAGTGGTTTCACAGTCGCTCACCAGGATCCCAGGGCCTACCTTGGCACCTTGCCATTTGCCCTACTGCCAAAGGCAAAGCACTTTGCAGTAATTCAGTCAAAACTATCATCACTACTAGAAAGTTGACTTCCTTATAGATCCACCATGTCCTATAATCCCCATGACTGCCCAGACTGAAATTCTTCTTCCTTTGATGAACCATGCTGTAATACATATTGTTCTCTCCAATTAAAATGCAAGGTCTTTGAAGATAGGGACTGTCTTTGTATTTGTACTCCTAGTGCCAAGAACTTACTTTAAAAATACTTTTCATTCATTCATTCATTTATCCAAACTTTATGTCTCCCTCAGTGCCTAAAACAGTGTTAAGCAGGCAAGGGGTGCATAGAAAATGGTCTATATTCTATTTATTTTAATTGAACAGTTCAGATCACTAGGGAATTATTTAAAGTCCACTTTTTGTCTTCATCCTACTAAATACAGTAAATTATTTAGCCTGGTCAGGGATTGGGAAATCATTTTGGTGACTCAAATATTCTTGCCATTTATCATGTATGTTGTACATGCATTACCAATATTCAAAGAATTAGAATAACAACCCTAGCTCCCATTTTTGTAGTGTTTTATGGTTTATAAATTGCTGTTCTTGCAATACTTCTCTAGGATTTAATCTCTTCTGAGTAAAGTTTGGGGATTGGACTAGTGGTATGTAGTAGTTCAGATAATATTATTCTTGTTTTTCAGGTGAGAAAATTATGAAAGTAAGGAAATATGCATTTACTAAGCTCCTATTATGTGCTATGTTCAAGCTCTGGGCTAAGCATTTTCTAAATATCATCTCATTTGATAGTAACAACAATCCTGGGTGGTAGATGCTATTCTTGTCCCCATTTTACAATTGAAGAAACTGAGGCAGAAAGTGGTTGAGTGAATTGCCTAGGATCACACATTTACTAAGTGTCTAAAATCAGATTTGAACTGAGGTCTTCCTGACTCCAGGCCCCGTGTTCCATCTTTTGTGCCACCAGTTGCCTAGAACTTAGTTCTCACAGACATTTATTGATTTGACCACAATCAAACTATTAGGAAGTACAACGCTCCTTCTGGTATGCCGTATGTTAGTAGAGATATAGTGTATCTCTACTAATGCCATTAACGCTGAAACTAGACTGAATGTAACTTAATCGTTCTTTGACATTTCAGAAGGCTCTTCAGGACCTTGCTATGACTCAGGATCATCATTGTGAATTCAATTATCATGTCACCAGTGAGGAGCAGATGTGTTAGCTAATAGGAGTTTCAGCTTGATGGAATGACAGATAAAAAGAGAACTTCCTAAAGCATATTTTGAAAGAATATCATAGAGATAGAGCTGGAAGAGATATTACAGAAAAGCTAATCCAGTCTTCATGTTTTATAAATGAGGAAACTGAGGCCTATATGGATGGAGTGACTTTTTCACGCTCAGCTGGATTTCAAACCCAGGCATTCCAATTTTTCCACCTACACACAGTTTAATTTGGTCCTATTCCTACATATCTCAGAAAACGGCACGATTTGGGGCTCTACTTTTCAGACCCTTTGTCAATCCAAAGCTTTTGGTCAAAGTGACTCCATTTCAGCCCCACCAGCCATGGCTAATGGCTACATACCATGTCGATCCGTTAGTTGTTTACTGTTTCTGCCCTTCAAATCAAATTAATATGTATTGACCTATTGAGCCTCTAAGACATCCTGGGAGATATAAACAATGTCTATGACGTCTAATCTGCCCTTAAGTCAGAGAGAAGAGATATAGTTTCCAAATTTGGGGATAATAATACAAGGCAATAATAGCAAACTATAAGGATAGAGAAGAAAGAAATCAGAGGTCAGAATACCATCAAAAAGTGATAGAGCTAGAAAGCACATTTGAGATCACCTAGTCAAATCCTATCATTTTACAGATGAGGAAATTGAGGCCTAGAAACCAGAGTTGTCCAGAGTCACATAGTTAATAGTAGCAAATCATATGGAATGGCCCAGTTAACCACCATCTTGCACGTTCAAATTGCGTGTGGAAGACTTACAGAAGACTCTTTGATCTTCCTAACATGTTTGCACATGTGGGAGCATTGTGAGAACAGGTCTCATAGAGAGATTGAAGGGACTTCCTACTTTTTGTTCTGAGGCAAATCTCTAGGTATCAAGACCCCCGAATTCCTCCCCACCTAGAGTCCCTGGTCCTGATAACATAAGAAAAGTCATACTAGATCAGTTCAGTTTGTCCAGCCAGGGATTCTTGGTATAACTATGGCACCAAAGGGTGGTTTGTAGTTGACCACTTCATTCCCACTTACTTGGATCAACCTGAAAAATCATGGATATACTGCTGCTAAGTTACGCAGAAAGTTATTTGAAAATGAAATGGCTTGAACCTTCTTAACCCATGTTCTACACACATCATTTACTACATGCCTTGTGCATACACGTCATTGGTCCTCCAAAACAAAGGACAAATAACAATGTGCTAAGCATTTGAGAAATCTAGTTGAATTAAACTGGAAGCCCAGTATGGGTGCCACCTTCTCCATGAGGCCTTCTGAGAAAGAAACAATATGTGGTTCCTCAAAGCTCTCACAGTACCTTCATTTACGTATGTATGTATGTATGTATGTATGTATTTTGCTGGGCATATTTTGTTGTTGTTGAGTTGTTTCGGTCATGTCCAACTTTTCATGATCTTGTTTGAGGTTTTCTGGGCAAAGATACTGGAGTGGTTTTGCCATTTCCTTCCTTAGTTCATTTTGTAGATGGGGAAACTGAGGTGAATTGTTTTGAATGACTTGCCCATGGTCACACAGCTAGTTAGGGTCTGAGGCCAAATTTGAACTCAGGAAGATGAGTTTATTGAACAGGGCAATGAAGTGGCACAGTCAATAGAGCACCAGGCCGAGTCAGGAAGACTTGAGTTTAAGCGTGACCTCAGACACTTCCTAGTTGTGTGACCCTGGGCAAGTTATTTAACCCTGTTTGTCCCAGTTCCTCATCTGGAAAATGAGCTGGAGAAGGAAATGGCAAACCACTATAGTATTTTTGCCAAGAAAACCCCAAATGGGGTCACAAAACGTCAGACACAATTGAACAACAACAAAGGAGCCTATTGAATAGGGGGCTGACGTGGTCAGATCTATACTTTAGGAAAATCATTATGTATGTTGTTTTCCTGGTTCTGCTATATCAGTTAACATGTCTTCTTTCATTTCTCTGAATTCCTCTGCCTTGCTGACACCCCTAGCTTCCTTCAAAACACCACTCAGTTACTAAAAACACACTAATAATTAGAGTAGCATAAAAGTAGAATGTGCTACCTAGAAAGGTTCCATCTAATTCTGAGTTTTCAGGAAGAGGTTAGATGACCGTTTGTCAGAAGAATTAAGAAATTCTTTTTAAGTATAAGATGGATTAGATGACTGTTGAGGTTGCTTCCATCTCTCAAATTCTATGTGAGGCATTTCCACCTCTGTATAATTCTGTCTTGAAATTATACTATGTTTTCTTATCGGTACATAGGTTGCATCCCACAAGTAGAAGATAAGCTTCTTGAAGGCAGGGACTGCCACTTTGTTTTGTCTTTTATCCCTAAAATCTTTGCAAGTTCCTGATGCATGCTTAATTTTTTTTATTGAATCAAATTAAAGAATATCCCACCACATTCCTATCTTACAATTTGTTGAACCATTCCTGAATGGCTAAACACTCAATTTGTTTCTAGGGGTTGTTTTGTTTTTGTTTTTGTTTTTTGCTGTAACACACACATACACACACAAGTGCCCTTCAAATCCTTCCTAATGGATTAGCCATTGCAGGTGGGTTTGCTCTGTTATTCTATTTTGACACACATAACTCCTATGTCATTTGCTTCTCTTCTCCCAAAGGAAATCTAAAGCATCTCTCAAGATGCTTAATAGGACATTTCCAGTCCATTTGACATTCATCAGGGAGGAGGAGAACACTCACTTGGCTTAACATATAGCAACACTAATAATAGGGCTGACATAGAGGCCTTAGTGCTGTTTATAGTGAAGGGACAGCTGCATTTGTCTCTGCTGCAGGTAAAACTTACAGCCTTATGCCAGGGTTGTAGTGAGGTGGTACAGAGAAGGCAGGAGGTTGGGGGGAGGGGAGAGAAAAGGTATTCCCACGTCATTGTTTTCACTTGTGTCTATGATCTCTTGGAAACAAGAGAAAACTAGTGACTGGAATCCAAGATGAAAGCTATCTATTAAGTCAAGTCCCACCTGCCTGACAGGGTACCTCAGTAGAGTGCCCAAGAGCAAGGGATGTCACTCAGTGAAAGTTCAGTCTCATCAAAAGCAGCAGAGTCAGCCTGCCACTGGTAATGTGTGTGCCTGGAATTCTGATGGCCCCAGAGAGAATCCAGATAGCTTTACTCCTCCCTTTGCTCCATTCCTTCAAACCAGCTCATGCTGCCTTTTCTTTTTTTTTTCTTGAAGACAGAATGATTGACGAGTTTCCCTGGTGATGTCTCGAGATTGCCCTGATGATATCAGATGACGCCCACTAGAGCACACTGGCCTCTGTGACACCCAGAATCCTGACACATGATCCATTTCAGGAAAATGAGAGGCTGCTTAGGTAACCTTGAAGGGACATGATTTAGAGGAACCAATCCACAGAGACTTGACCTGGATGAGCATGTCATTACCCAAGAATTCATAGCTTTGTCATTCATTGCTCAGAACCCCTAAATACAATTCCCAGCAGGAACTCAGCACTTTGTGTTTTACAGTGTGACAAGTTGAACGGCAGTGGTTGGTGTAGTCTGCAAACAGTTTTGGGGGAGGGGAGAAATCTGGAAGCAACATGATTTGAAGGAAAGTGAAATGAAATGGAGAGCCAGGAGACCCACCTGAGCTCTTCTTCTCACCTCTACCATCACCTAACAAAGAGACTATAAGCAGAACATATCACCATGCCATGCCTCAGTTTACTCATCTGTAAAATGGAAAAAATAATGCCTAATCCAATTTGCCTCACCAAGTTGCACTATAGATAAAATGAGAAAATATGCGGGAAATAGCTTTGGTGATTTAAAAGCTCAATACCAATGTAAGGAATCATGCTTATTAAATCTGGCAGAAGGCTCTCGGACCAGTCCTGGATTTTGTTATGAAAATCTTGGTCCAGGACATATCGAAAGATTTGGCCATCTCAGATCACATCCCTAATACAACTTCAGCTGCTAATAAAAATTGTTTGTAATAAGCAACCTCAGTTACCCCCATGATGAGTCTTCAGCACTAAGGAGCAACCCCAGGGAGGCTGATAGATGAAACCAATACTGCAGACATAGTCTACCTAGATTTTAGCAAAGCTCCTGATAAAATATTTCATACTACTTTCTGGTAAATATGGAAAGATATGGAGAATGTGGATTGGATGAAAATATAGTTATGTCAGTGGCACAGGTTTTATCTAGTGGAGTATCCCAGGGATCTGTGCTTGGATCTCTTCTGCTTAATATTTTTATCAGTTATTTGGATAAAGGCATAGGTGGCTTAGTCTTCAAATCTATGGATGATTCAGAGTTAGGAAGAAGAGTTAAGGTGCTGGATGAGACTCAGGATCCAAAAGAACTTTAGCAGGCTGGAGAGAGGACTGTGAAGCTGAAAAAACAAAATTCAATAGAGGTGAAAGTGAAGTCTTATCCTTGGATGCAAAAATCAACTTCTAAGTCCAAGCCTGAGGAGGCAAAGTGAGGCAGCAGACGTTTTGGAGAGGATATAGGAATTTTAGTATAAGTTAGCATAAAAGCCATTCCCCAACTGATACATGGTCAAATGATATGATCATGTAGTTTTCAAAAGAAGAAATCAAGGCTATCGATAGTTACATTTAAAAAATGCTCTAGAGGTGGAGCAAAGATGACAGAGAAAAGTCAGGAAGTTACCTGACCTCTCCCCAGTTTCCTTCAGAAACAACATTAACTCTAGCCTCTAAAAGATGTTAGAGTGACAGAACACACAAAAAGACGTAGTAAAACAATTATCCAGCTTAAGATAACTTAGAAGAGCTTCGGGAAAAGTCTATCTCACTTGGATAAAAGCAGGGCTCAGCCCAGAGCAGACAATGTTCAGGCAAGCTGGTGGGAGACTCTTAGCCACAGCACAGATTAGAAACCAAGGCCCCTTGGTCTTGGCTCAGCAGGCCAGTAGTACAGCAGGCCAGCTGGGAGGCCTCTAGCCCCAAGACAAAAAGCAAGCTACCAGCACCAGAACCCCTGGCATAACAGGTACAACTAGTCCAGGCCACCCCAACATAGGGGGCAAGCTGCCAGCACCTGAGACCCTGCAGCAGAAAGCCAGTGACCAGGTTTCTGGCCCACAGAACAAGAAACTTGGGACAGTGCCTCCTATGCCCCAGGAGCAGAGCTCAATTTTAAAAGTCACGAAATAGGCTAAACGAGCAAAAAAAAAACAAAAACAGAAACAGAAAAGAGCCCTGGCCATAGAAAGCTACTAGGCTGACAGGGAAGATCAAAATACAAGCTCAGAAGAGAACAACAATGTCAAAATGCCTACCAGTGAAGCACCAAAGTGAAATATGAATGATACTCAAACCCAAAAAGCCTTCATGGAAGAGCTCAAAAAGGATTTTAAAAATCAAATAAGAGAGTTAGAAGAAAAATTGGGGAAAGAAGAGAGAGTTATGCAAGAGAGAGCCAACTACTTGGAAAAGGAAGGATAAAAACTGACTGAAGAAAACAATTCCTCAAAAAATAGAATTGACCAAATTGGAAGGGGGGGGGGGGAATCCACTGAAGAAAACAACTTAAAAAGTAGATTTGGCCAGATGGAACAGAATGTTCAAAAGCTAACTAAAGAAAATTATTACTTAAAAATTAGAAGTGGAAAAGTAGAAGCTAATGACCCTATGAGACATCAAGAATCATCAAACAAAATCAAAAGAATGAAAAAATAGAAGAAAATGTAAAATATTTTATTGAAAAAACAACTGCTCTGGAAAATAGATCCAAGAGAGATAATTTAAGAATTATTGGACTACCTGAAAGCCATGATAAAAAAAAGAGCCTGAACAGCATCTTTCAAGAAATTATCAAGGAAAAGTGCTTTGATTCCTAGAACCAGAGGTTGAAATAGTAACTTAAAGAATCAACCAATGTAAAAAAAAAAAAAAAAGAATCAACCAATCACCTCCTGAAAGAGATGTCAAAATGAAAATTCCAAGGAATATTACAGCCAAATACCAGAACTATCAGGTCAAGAAGAAAATATTGCAAGAAGTCTGAAAGAAACAATTCAAATATAAAGAAGCCACAGTTAGGATTACACAGGACTTTGCAGCTTCTGTATTAAAGGATCAAAGGACTTGGAATATGATATTCTGGAAGGCAAAGAGCTTGGATTACAACCAAGAATCAATTATCCAACAAAATTGAGCATAATCTCTCAAGGAAAAGGATGGATATTCAATGAAATAGGGGACTTTCATACTTTCCTGATGAAAAGACCAGAGCGGAACAGAAAATTAGATCTTCAAATACAAGATGCAAAAGAAACATAAAAGATAAACAGAAAAGAAAGAAAAAAAACATATTATTCAATAAGGTTTACATCTCTCTGTGGGAAGACGTTAGTTGTAACTCGTGAGAGTGGTATCTCTATCAGGGCAATGAGAAGGAGTATGCATAAACAGAAAGTATGGGTATAAGTTGACTTTGATGTGATGATATAAAAAAATTAAGGGGTGAAAAAAAGGATTGTACAAGGAGAAGAGGAAAGGGGGAGGCAGGATGAGAGAAATTATATCACATGAAAAAGCATAAAAGACCTATTGCAGTAGAGGAAAAGAAAGAAGGAATAAGAATTGGTTTGAACCTTACTCACTTCAGATTGAGCTCAGAGAGGGAATAACATGCATGCTCAATTGGGTATAGAACTTTATCTTACCCTATAGGGAAGTTGGAGGGGAAAGGGAAAGGAATTGGGCGGGGTGGAGTGTACTGATAGAAAGGGAGGGCAAATTGAAGGAGGTGATAGTAAAAAGCAAAACATTGGTGAAGAGGGACAGGATAAAAGGAGAGATAGAGAAAAGTATAAAAGAAAAGAAAGTAGGATGAAGGGAAATGCACAGTTAGTAATTATAACTGTGAATGTGAATGGGTGGAACTCTCCCATAAAACAGAAGCAGATAACAGAGTGGATTAAAAACCAGAATCCAACAATATGCTGTTTACAAGAAACACACTTGAAGCAGAGAAGGGTAAAGGTAAGGGACTAGAACAGAATCTATTATGCTTCAGTTGAAGTTTAAAAAAAAAAGAGGTGGGGTAGCAATCCTGATCTCAAAACAAAAGCAAAAATAGGCCTAACTAAAAGAGATAAGAAAGGAAACTGTATCATGCTAAAAGGTACCATAGACAATGATAACTCTTATCAATACTAAACACATATGCACCAAGTGGTATAACATCCAAATGCTTAAAGGAGAAGCTAAGTGAGTTACAGGTTCATGACCAAACAATAGTCAGAGACCATTATGAAATATAAAATAGATAACTTTGATTATCTATAAAAAAGCTTTTGCCCAAACAAAACCAGTGTAACCAATATTAAAAGGAAAGCATAAAGCTAGGAAACAATCTTTACAGCAAGTATCTCTAATGAAGGCCTCATTTCTTAAATATATAAAGAACTAAGTAAAATTTATGAGAATACAAGCCATTCCCTAATTGATAAATGGTCGAAGGACATGAACAGGCAGTTTTCAGATGAAGAAATCACTACAGGTATATGAATAAGTGCTCTAAACCACTTTTGATTAGAGAAATGCAAATTAAAATAACTCTGAAGTACCACCTCACATTTATCAGATTGAGTAATATGACAAAAAAGGAAAATCATAACTGTGGGAGAGGATGTGAGAAAATTGGGACACTAATGCACTGTTGGTGGAATTGTGAACTAATCCAACCACTGTGGAGAGCAATTTTGAACTATACCGAAAGGGCTAAAAAACTGTGCATGCCGTTTGATCCATCAATATCACTACTAGGTCTATATCCCAAAGAGATCATAAAAAAGGGAAAAGGACCTACATGTGCAAAAATATTTATAGCAGCCCTTATCATGGTGGCAAAATATTGGAAACTGAGGGGATGCCCATCAATTGGGGAATGGTTGAAGAAGTTGTAGTATGCGAATGTAATGGAATACTATTGTGAATGTAATGGAATACTAATGTGCAATAAGGAATGATAAACAACAAATTTCAGAAAGGCTTGCATGAACCAATGCAAAGTGAAATGAGCAGAACCAGGAAAACATTGTATACAGTATCAGCCACATTGTGTGATGATCACCTATGATAGACTTAGCTCTTCTCAGCAACACAATGATCCGAAACAAGTCCAAAGGACTCACATAGGAAAATGCTGTCCACATCTAGATAAAGAACTGGTGGATTCTGAAAGCAGATTGAAGCACTTACTTTATTTTCTCATTATTTTTTCGCTTACTGTATTCTTTTTTCATATTTTTTTCCATTTTTGATCTGTTTCTTCTTTCACAACTGTGATTAATACAGACGTGTTTTACATAATAGCACATGTATAACCTATATCAAATTGCCTACCATTTTAGGAAGAAGGGAAGGATTAAAATTTTGAACTCAAAATCTTGTAAAAATGAATGCTAAAAACTATCTTGACATGTAATTAGGAAAAAAATGTCTGACTTCATGACCTCATTTGGAATTTTCTTGCCACATATATTGGAGTGTTTTGTGCATTGTTGTTAGCCATTTCAGTTGTATGATACTCTTCATTACCTCATTTTGGGGTTTCTTGGTAGACACACTAGAGTGGTTTGCCATTTCCCTCTCCTGTTCATTTTACAGATGAGGAAACTGAGGCAAAGAGGGTTAAGTGACTTGCCCAGGCTAGTAAATATGGCTAGTAAATGTCTGAGGCCAGATATGAACTGAAGAAAACAAGTCTTCTTGACTCTAGGTCCAGCACACTATTCACTGCACCAACTAGGTGTGTGCTCTGTACATAGTAGGCACTTAATAAATATCTCATTCATTCTTTCAAGTAGGTGTGTGTGGGGGGGGGATACCCCTTGAATGCTGAGCTGGCTTTGTTCTGGAAGGAGAAGGCTAGAGCAATTAATGGTTGTGTGTATGCAGATAGGTGATAGATGATAGAAAAATTAACAGACAGACCGATATAGAGGGTGTAAAGGTGTTAATATAAGTATAAGATATGGGTATGTATATGTATACACACACATAAATATGTGTATCATAGGATAAATATATACAGAATAAATACAAAATAAACATAAGGTAGTTAAACATGGGGCAGCTAGGCAGCATGCTGTGCCTGGAGTTAGGAAGACTCATCTTTCTGAGTTCAAATCTGTCCTCAGACACTTACTAGCTGTGTGACCCAGGGCGAGTCAATTAACCCTGTTTGCCTCAGTTTCCTCATCTGTAAAATGAGCTGGAGAAGGAATGGTAAACCACTCCAGGATCTTTGCCAAGAAAACCCCAAATGGGGTCACAAAGAGTTGGACACAACTGAAACAACTACAACAAAAACATAGACAAAAGAGGCATCTAGGCATAGTGGATAGACATCTGGCCTTAGTGTCAGGAAGACCTAGGTTCAAGTCCTACTTCTGACACATACTAGCTGTGTCACCATAAAGAAGTCCCTTAACTTCTCAGGCAACTCTCAGGTTATGAATTACAAATGAGTTGCCAATCAGTATTATTGAAGGGCATTTCCACACCAATACTTTCCTACCTTGGTAAAAATAGTTCTTTTTTTCTTCATCTGAACCTGGACCTATAATTTCATTGGTTTGGGAGTTCCCCAGGGAGGAAACTCCCTCTAGGAATAAATTGATGCACCTGTTTTGTAATTTAGAGCCAGGACATTGCCTGAGGCACTGAGAGGTCATTTGTTCAGGGTCACACAGATAGTTATTTGTCTGTGGTGGAATCTGAACCCTGATCTTTGGGACTTTGTGTGATAGCAAATACAGAGGAGATCTGTGTATTCGCTATCACACACACATACATATATGAGTACACACAGTATACACAATTTTCAATTTCACCTCATTCTACTCTGTCCTTTTTTTTATCTGAAATTGGTGAGAGTTTTATTAGATATACAAAATTTTAATAAGTATTGTTTCAGGATCACTAACCATCTACTTCTCCATATCCAGTACATTTCGTCTCCTTCAAAATAAGACTGATGGAAACAGTGGGCCCCAAATGGTTAATGTCCAAAGAGCCACAGACTTGCCATTGCTTCAGATCCTCCAGGATTCTCCAATCAATCTTTGGAACACAGCAGGAAGTTTGATGCCTATCTTATCACTTGTTATAAACCCATCCCCCTCCAGTTTCCTACCACCAGTTGGTGGAAGGGGAGAGAGAGTGGGAGATAAGCTGTCTGCTTGTTTAGGGGGTGGGGGGCTAGCTACAGAGGCAGGGCTCCATTATCAAATTGTGTAAGCAGCTCAATAACTTTCCGTGATGGCCAAGGGAAGTCTGGTGGACTTCAGCATCAGGCAGGGAGGAGGAGACTGCTAGAAGCAGACTTGACCAAAGCACTATTCAACCCTAAGCACCTTTCCCCAACATACCCCATTACTCTCTTTTGGAGTCCCTCCCTTTCTTCAAAGCCCAGTTTGGGTGCCATCCCTTTCATGTAGCGTTCTCTGAATGCTCCAGCTAAATGTCATCTCTCCTTCTTCATATTCGTCATAATCAATCAATCAATCAATCAATGGGCATTTATTACATAACTACTATGTGCCTGACATTATGCCGTGTGCCAGGGATGCAATGACAAAAAATGGCACTTTTCATGTCCTTTGGGAGCTTACTTTCTAATGCAAGAGGTCACAAGTGCACATACCTGCGTGTGTATCAGCTTGCTCTGATGATCCTCTCTCAAGACCAAGTCTGTTACATTTCCACCTCTCCCCAGGGTTCTCCAGTATAACCACTTACCAGTTTGATTAGCTTTTAAAAGGAGTATTTACTTACAAGATTTAGCAAATATACAAATATTTCCACCCACACCTTGGCAGTATAATCTCCTTCTTAGTCTACTACCTTAGTCTCTGGGGAAGGGAAGGGGATTATTTCACAGTTTAACTCAGTTCCTACATTGAATTAGTCTCACCAAGTTCAAGTCTCAAAGTCTAGCACCCCAGAACCCCTGACTCCTCAAGGCTTCCCTGTGGAGCTGCTTGTAATATCTAGCTTAGAATTCTGGGCTCCAAGATCCTCAAGGCTCTAGTTCCTGGGTTGGGGACTCCTTTCTCTACATGTAGAACTGAAGAAGATGCATGGAATAAACCAAAACCCCAGGTTTGTTTCTCAAGCCCTTTCTCCCTTGCTGCAGTGAATGAGTCTTTTTCCCATTAATGCCTCACTAGACTCTATATAAATGCTTATCCTCTCCTTATTTATCTATATAGATTACAAAGGAAACCAAATATGTTGAAATACGGTTACCAAAATACACATTCGTGAGCCTCAGGTTAAGAGACCATGGTTGAAGGGTTCTATAAATTAGAACATAAGAGGCAAATCCTTCCAGTCTTGCTGGACAGACACATACAAAGGCACAAAGAGAAGCAATAGGGCATTGTGTATGAGGAACAGAGAGAAGGCCGGTTTAGCTGGACTGTGGAGGGCAGAAAGGAAAGCCATGATTAATGGCACAGAAATATTCCCTTGCATTCATAAACCATAATTTTTCAGCTATTTTCCAGTTGGTGGGTACACCCCAGGCTTCTAGCTCTTCTCTAAACAAAAACAACTAGGGTAAGTTTTACATATGTAGACCTTTTACCTCTTTCTTTGATCTATTTGGGGGGATAGACCTAAAGGGGTATCACAGGACAAAATGGTATGCATAGTTTAGTTACTTTTGGGAGCATAATTCCAAATTGCTTTCTAAAATGACTGTTCCATTAATAATTTTGGAAAAGGCAATTTCAGTCGAGTGATAAGGTCAAAAACCAGACTGCAAAGGGTTGAGGAGGAAGTAAGAGGAGAGGAAGTGGAGGTAATGGGGATAAGCATTTTTTCTATGATAGAAACAGAGATGTTGAATGATTGCTTTTACAAAGGGATGATAAGGCCTAGTGATTTTTTTAATTTTTAGGATAGGGGAGAATCAGGCATGTTTAAAGGCATCAGGAAAGGAAATAAAAGATTGAGAGAGATTTAAGATTAGAGGGGTAGATGATTGAGGGGGCAATCTGTTAGAGAGGACAGGAAGGGATGAGATCAAAGACATGTAGAGGGGCTTGGCTTTGGCAAGGGAGAGAGGGAGGAGGAGAAGAGAACAGCAGGGGGTAAGAAGTATTTATGTAGAGCCTACTACAGTGCCAGGCACTGTGCTAAGTGCTTTTTTAATTTTTTTTACAAACAATACTTCATTTTATCCTGAGATCAACCCTGTGAGGCAGGTGCTGTTATTATCCCCATTTTACAGTGGAGGAAAATGAGGCAAACAGAGATTAAGGTACTTGTCCAGGGTCACACAGGTTGCAAATGTCCAAGACTGGATTTGAACTCAGGCCCTCCTGACTATAAACCCAACTCTCTATTCTCTGAGTCTCCTCCACCAGGAGAGAAGGCACCTCATTTCCAGAGTCTGGATTAAAGGAGCACAGAGTGGGGCCGAGGGGAGGTAGAGGCGGGAGCTCATGTCAAGAGATTTTCAGATGAAGAGGAGGAGAAAAGAGAGAGCTTATAAGCACCTTGCCCAGACCTCTCCTCTCTCACATTCTAGCTTCTCTTAAAGTGCCTTGTACATAGCAGATTGTAGATTGAATTAAATATTTGTCGATTTTTAAATTCAATTCAGTTTAATTTAATTCCAATCTCATGAAGCACTTGGTATGCATTTACTATGGTGCCAGGCACTGTGCTAGGCACTGAGATTTCAAAGACAAAAATAGAAATAGTCAGTTGCCCTCAATGACCTTGTATTCTAAATTCTGTGAATCCATCTAACTCCATGTCATAATTTTTTTTTTAGTGAGGCTATCGGGGTTAAGTGACTTGCCCAGGGTCACACAGCTAGTAAGTGTTAAGTGTCTGAGGCTGGATTTGAACTCAGCCCTCCTGACTCCAAGGCCAGAGCTCTATTCACTGCACCACCTAGCTGCCCCCATGTCATAGAATTTTAAAGTTGAAAGAGACTTCCATGGTCACAACCTAGCAGATGACAAGGAGTTAGCCAACTTTTGTTGGAAGGCCTCCCTACACTTTACCTTCCCTGAGATGTATACCATTCACCTAGATCACTTTTCCAGAACTTTGTTGCAGGTATTTACTGAGCTTTCCCTCCTTTCTCAAGTACACTTCCTGGTTTACAGTCTTCATCTCCACTCCAACCCCAAAGCTCCTACTCAGATACTCCAGTATCCATGTAGATGTCCTCTCCAATACTCCATCACTATAGGACAGCCAAGTGGCACAGTGGATAGAGCACAAGGCCTAGAATTGGAAAGCCTTGAGTTCAAATGTGGCCTCATACACTTACTAGCTATGTGATCATGGGCAAGTCACTTAACCTCTGCTTCGATTTCCACAACTGTAAAATGAGGATAATAATAGCACCTATATCCCAGAGTTGTTATGAGAATCAAATGAGATAATTTTGTAAAGCACTTAATACAGTGAATGGCACATAGTAGGAGCTTAATAAATATTTATTTCCCTATTTCCTTCCTTGCCAGTGACTACGTTAGCTTCTTTAACTTCACCAACCTATAGCTTCACTCTACCATAGTCACCCACAGGGATGGTTGTCTCTGCGTATCAATTGCATAAGAACTCTGATCATCTTGAAGTGAAATGGTCAACCACAATTCTAGAGGACAAATGATAAAGCATTCCACCTACCTCCTGACTCAGTATGGAGTGAGACACACATTTTTGCACATGATCAATGTGAGGATTTGATTTGCTTAACTATCCTATTTTTATAAGGATTTTATTTTTCTTTTTTCCCCGTAAGAGGGCGGGGGTGGGAAAGAGAAAATAGATTTTTGTTCAATAAAAAATTAATTTTTAAAAAGAAGAGACAGTAGCTATCTGGGTGTGATCTGATTTCTGCACAGGAAGTTGTCACTTACCTGTGTGTTTCATTATGGGTAGGCATCTGGAGAGCTGCCTGCATGAGTCATTACTGACTATTTGCTTCCCCTTCTTTACTTGTTGTTCATTTATATTGAATAAAAGGTTTGTAATTGTTGTTATTGTTGTTGCTGTTAGCCTCATTGATTCAATCTCTCCAGATCTCACACTTGGGTTTGCAGCCAACACACACCTGGCCAGAGAATGGAAGTTATAAGGAAGAGAAGATAACAAACTTAATAGTTAATATTTATATAGAGCTAGTTTGCAAAGCACTGTGTCTATGTTGCCACATTTGATCCTCGGAATAATCTTGTAAGGTAGGTAGGTGCTGTTATTATGCCCATTCTACAGATGTGGAAACTGAGACTGAGAGACACTTAATGACTTGTCCAGTATACCTAGGTGCAACAGTGGGTAACAAACTGAACTTGGAGTCAGGAAAACTTGAGTTTGACTTCTTCCTCAGCCACTTACTAGCTGTGTGACCCTCGAAAAGTCATTTGATCTCTCTATGCTTCAGTTTCCTCATCTGTAAAATGGGGACCATAAAATAGCACCTACCTCACAAATTTGTTGTAAGCATCGATTGTAAAGTGCTTTACAATCCTTACAATGCTACATAAGTGCTAACTGTTGTTATTACAATCGTTTTTAGCTTCAGAAACATGATTTGAACTCAAATCTTCATGCTAAGACCAGCACTCTTACTCATTGAACTACCTAGTTACAATAATGTCAGATACCTAAGAGAAATAGATGAGTCAGAAGACTAAGAAAGGTTTGCTATATTGATAATTAGAAGTTTAGAAAGAGTAGTATCAGTAAGATGGTAGAGGACAAAGGAAAAATGATCATTCTAACCATAAAATTTGTTCCTAGAGTATTGTATATGTAGTATAGCATATACAGAAAGTGTAGCATAATATAGTAACTATATATAGTACAAAGTAATAGGTGCATAAGTTCAGGCTGAATGTGCACAGATCCCAGGGAAACCCCAGGAAGTCAGTTTACTTATTTATGTTTCTGACAAATCCCTGATAGCATGTTTTCTTTGATTTATCCTTCTCCTAACAGTGGACCACTGAGAGGCAGCTAGGTGGTACAGTAGATAGCACACTGGACCTGGAGTCTAAAGGATCTGAATTCAAATTTGACCTCAGATATTTACTAGCTATGTGACCCTGGGCAAGTCGCTTAACCTCAATTGCCTAAAAAAAATGGACAACTGAAGGGGAAAACAGAGCTGATTAATTGAGATTTTATTAGACATTGAAGGTCTTGGTCAGAAGCTAAAAAATAAATTTTAAAACAATCTGTGCCTACCTCCTGACAAGAGGATGTTGGAGACACCATAGTCTTCTGGATGCCAGGAAGTCTCATCTCCAGCTGAGTAGCATCCTGTCTCACAGATGGAAGGGCAGAAAAAGAGTATCTAAGACTTCATATTGATTTGAATCTTGATATCCCCTTCTGATACCTAGCAAGGATGTGACATTAGGAAGGCTGTAACCAACTGAGCACAAGTTTTGCCATATCTGACTCAGCTGAAAGATTTCAAGTACAGGCCAGCAACGAATTATGTGTTTGTTGCCCAAAGACCAGCCTATGTAAGGTCAGAAAAGTCTTTCACCAGGTCGACACTTAAAGGGATGACTCATTTCAGTCACAGCAACTCATATGAACAATGGAGAGAGCACTGAGAGGGGAGCCAGAGGGCCTACGTTCAAGTCCTAGCTCTGCCATTTATATCATCTCAATTTTATAAATGAGGAAACTGAGGTTGAGAGGTTGTGACTTGCACAAAATCACACAGGTTGGATGTAATCAAGGCAGGATGAACCCAGGTCCTTTGACTCCCCATCCAGTCTCTTTCTACTCTTCCACCCTGACTTTTCCACACCCACATCTGGCACTTGCACCTACATGAGCATGGGCAAATTGCTGTACCTTTCTGAACCTCAGTTCCTTCAGTTACAAAGGGAAAGTACTGATATTTGCAACACCTAACTCATTGGATTGTTCTGTGGACTAAATGGAATAATGTACGTCAAGGGTTTTGTCCTTCATACAAATGAATTGTTTTTAATCCATATAATTATTGCTTCCACTCCTTGAGCCCCAGTTTCTTCCTCTGTAACATGAGAGAATTATACTAGATGACCTCTGAGGTTCCCTTGATCTCTAATGCTCCTTGATTGGATTACTTTCACTCATACCTACAAGCCATTGCCTCACACCATTTATTTATTTTAACAACTCCAGTGAATAAGCTTTTATGTCTACACAATGGAGAAAAAGCAATTAGTGGTGATGTTTCTTTTTATAGAAATGGTGGATGACATTTTTCTTATTTGAAGAATATCAAATAGTAATTAATAACCTTTTTCATACTGTTGATCAAACACTCTTAGCTAGTTAATATTGGCTAACTAATTAGAAAGTTTCAAATGACTAACTCAATTTGGCCTAGTTGATAGATTGTTTTTCATTCAAAGAACAGGGGTCCAGTTAATGTTTAAAAGTCATCCAGGCTCCCCTCCACTAAAACCCAGCAGGGCACATCAGCCTCATCACAGAAGACATCTCATTCCTGAAGTTAAAAGTGAGGATTGTGAGTAAAAAGTAACCAGGAGATGAAGTTGTGATTCAAACAATTCATGTTTCCATTAACTAGAATTGCACAGAAACTCGTTAAAGGGAGAGCTGTTCTTCCTCCCCTCTAATCCTTCCCCACCCCCCTCAAACTCCTGACAGTACCCAGCCACAGCTTCTCAAGGGGGCCCTTGCACAAGTCAAGGTAATCAAGTTCTCTAAGGAATGTGTTCATAGATTTAAAGCTGGGAGGGCCCTGAAAGGTCATGTGGTCCAACTGCCTCATTTTACACAAGAAGAAAATGAGTTTCAGAGGAGTGTGCTGATTTGTCTACGGACAAGCAACAGGACTCCAACCCAGTTTCCTTTATATTAATACCCATTTTAAATGTCAGGAAAAGAAAATAGAGTATGATCAAATAACCATGTATAGACATGAGCTCCTGGCCCTACCTGCTACCTGCCCACTGGTCTTCCCATCTGAACAGCATTACAAGATTTTAGAATTTGATCTCAGAATTTTTTAGAGCTGAGATGGCCTTAGAGATCATTTAATGAAATGCCCTTATTTTACCCATGAGGAAACTAAGGCTCTGAAACACAGTTTCCCAAAAAAGCTGGTAATAATAGCACTTAAATGGTAATTAAATGGCGGTGATTTATATAGCACTTTAAGGTTTGCAAGGTGTTTTACAAATATTATCTTGTTTTATCATCAGAACAATCCCAGGATATAGGTACTCTTATTGTCTCCAATTTACAAATGAAGAAACTGAGGCAGACAAAGGCTAAGTGACTTGCTGAGGCTCATGCTGCTAGTAAGAGTTTGAGAATGGATTTGAATTCATCTTCCTTACTCCATGACCAGTACTTTATCCACTATGCCCCCTAGTTGCTCTATTCATTTAAGATGACTAAACGGTATGGTAATAATTGCCATTTCTGCAATGTTTTAAGATCTAAAAAGCATTATATATTTTGATTCTTACAATAACCCAAGGAGCCAGGTTACAAAGAAATTGTTTTTTATGTTTTATTAATGAGAAAACTTAGATTCTGAGATGTGACTTTTGCACATTCACACAGCTAGTTAAATGACAAAATGATGAACCCAGGTCATGAGGTTCCAAGGATAGCGTTCTTTCCAGTATACATACGACCTTTAATCATAATTCATATTTATTTTATAATTTTACAAATTGAATTTACAATTTACATATGTATTTTACAATTCACATAGAGCTATGTTTGGAATCATGAAAGTCTGGGTTCAAATTTTGCTTTATACATTTATTACTTGTGTACCCCTGGGTAAGTCACTTAATCTCTATGTGTTTCAGGCAATTCCCTAGGCCTTATCTACTAAGTGATAACCAGGTTGCAATCTGCCAGGATGAGGATCCTTTGATTTCAAGTTTAAAACCAGTGTTCCTCTTAACAACCCTGAGGGATAGGCTGTAAAATGTGTATGTCAAATACCCAGGGGGCCAAGGCACTCCCTTACAGATCCATAATTTTACTCCCTGGCCTCAGCATTCATTTCTTCCACTGTCTGGGGGAAGTCCCAGTTTATCAGCTTTTAGCGTGCAGAGCAAACCGCCTCCCCTGTTTCACCCACTTGAATCTGTATACTTCATAGTTACCAGCTGGCATATTTTCTTCCTTATCTTAGGCTGGAGGAAATGCATTCCCATCACTTCCCTGGGTTGCATGGAAAAATATCTGAGTTCCCAGAAGAAAGCAAGCTGTGATAGCACAGAGCAATGTTCCTGGGAGTCAAGGCTGGTGCCTTGGGTCTTGGCTCAAAGATCCCATTCATAAGCAACAAAAGAAATCCATCCCTCCTAAGCCTTTGGTTTTTGACATCCCTGCTGCAAACTGCCAACTTTCCTGATAGACAACCCTGCAACTATGACTAGCCTCACCCATGATTACTTTCATCAGGGCACAGATACGCCCTTGCTAAAGTCTGATAACTGGCAGTCTAAGGTGGTGCCTGGAAGGACCATGCTCTTTAGTTCATCCACATGGATCATTTGGGTCTTTTGTCTAGTGTGCCCCTGGCCTGGCACATTATACAACCATAAAAATACAAAAATTGGCCATGTGCTTCCCTGAGTTCAAGTTCTGGGTTCACTCAGGAAGTTTTTGAACTTGTTGATAGAATGCTGGAGTCTCAAGCAAGGCAGTGGCCCTCTCAGAGAAGAATTGGATCAACATCAGAATACGGTTCCATTAGGGAACCATTTAAGTTCAAAGAGCCTTGGCCAATCAACCAACAAGCATTTATTAAACACCTACTATGTGCCAGACACACTAGTAGGACAGAAAAACAAAAGTTGAAATCATTCCTACTGTCAAGGAGTATACATTGTATCCAGCTAGAAACTTTTAAGCTTATAATGTTAATAGTTGCCAAGGTTTTAAATTGTGGCCCTGCGGAATTAATAATATTAGCAGAGTGCATTAATTTACTAATCCACAGCATGTCAGGACCACAAAGCATTTTATTTCATTTGGCCATTTGATAAGTACTGTAGAATATTAAGTAGAGTGCTGGAGATGGCAGGACAACGGTCTCAATTTGAATCCTGCCTCTGACATTTACTAGCCGATACCCTGGACAAATCACTTCATTCTGAACCTCAGTTTCCCCAACTATAAAATAGGTTGTGATGTGACTAAGTGGCAATAGTATCTGCAGAGTGATTTGCAAACATTAAAGTTAGGTATTATCAACATTAAAGTTAGGTGTTATTAACATTACAGTTAGGTATTACTATTGATCTTACTTATTTTAGAAATAGTGAAAATAATAATAGCGTGTGTATAATTCTTTAAAGTTTGCATGATCCTTGCAGCAAATCTATTAAACAAATGCTATTATGACCATCTCCATTTTACAGATGAGTACTCTAAGCTCAGAGAAGCAATGTAATTAGTCCAACCAAGTCTGGACTTGAGCCTAGGTCTTCTTATTCCAATTTGGGAATTCTTTCCATGACACCTAGTACTATTACCACTAGTAATACATTTGCATGGCATGTTAGCCCTTTTAATCTTTCAAATGTATATAGAACTTGGATTTTTCAAAGGATTTTCCTTACAACAACCCCATATGTTAAACTTAATATCTTGATAGCTAGCATTCTGTATTATCATTTCAACAACCCAGTGTCATTATCCCTGTTTTACAAAAGAGGAAATCAAGACTCAGAAAACTAAAATAATAATACTTACTAATACTAATAGCTAGTATTTAGATGGTATTTACAAATTTTATCTCATTTGCTCCTCCCAATAGCTGTGAGAGATAGATGCTATTATTATTATGCCCATTTTACAGATGAGAAAACAGGCAGACAGAGGTTAAGTAACTGGCCCAGTGTCAAACAGCTTAGTAAGCATCTGAGGAGAGATTTGCATTCAGATATTCCTGATTCCAAGTATAGTACTCTATCCATGATATCATGTAGCTTCTTCTAATGTAAATACTTGAGCCTAGATCTCAACTCCAAATTCAATATTCTTCCTAGTGTACCACAATGAGTCACCCAATGTCATATAACTCCTAAGTGTCAGAGCCAGAATTCAAACCCAGCTTGGCTAATACTACACCAAATATTCTTTCTACTACAGTATTATCTCTTATTGATGGGAACTGTGTCTGACTGGCCACATTGTTAGTTTATGGACAGCCATAAGCAGTATCAGCCTTATGGGATCTCCCCTATTACATTATACCTTAGTGTGAGTAAATTTACTAGAGACTTACTCCCAAAATATAGCTGAGTGGGCTTAGAGCACTGAATAGGCTGAAATTTTATTTGAACCAGTATTGAATAAAATAACTCTGACTTAGACCAGATGAGTAGGCCACAGAGAAGTGATTTAGTAGGAAGAGTCCTGAATTGGGAGTCAAGAGAATATGGTTCTTTACTCAGCTCTACTACTAAAAACTATGTGACACTTGTCAACATACCTCTGCCTGTAAAGTTCCTCCTGGCTCCAAAATTCTGTGGATCAATGAGGAAAACCTCAGATGCTCTTGCCTAGTTGACAGAGCTATACAAAAAAATCACTGGTCATTTTGCAAAATGACCAATGTTAATACATCCTTAACAAGATTTGCTTCCAGCAGTTTTCTGAACTTGAGGCATGCTGAGGGCTCAAAGAGCAGAATATAGGAGTATGGATTCTAACTCTGATGGCTGATTCAGGAGGAAGATCTCATGACCAAAGGGTCACCACAGCACCATTGAAGGACACAACAAGGAACTACAATTTGGATAATCAGATTGAGTTACACAAATACTTCTATGTCCAGAATTCTTTGTATTTTGGCTTTTTCAACTAGAACAGATTACCTACCCTTCAGTCCCTGCTGTGGCAATGGTCTCTCTCAGGTATGTTTTGAGAATTTCTACTGCTTTCTTCCTGACTTAGACTGGCCACCTCAGATCCAAAGTTGGAATTGGCATTTCCCCTTCATAAGATCATAGATTGACAGCTAGAAGGACATCTTAAAGGAGGTCAACCTCCTGCTCCAACTTCCCGTTTCCCCCTTCACAACCACTCTGAATTACCCTGAGGAAGTCATTAAACTTTTATAAATCAAAAAGCTGAAGCATAAAGAAAAAACAACATCCATTGCCTGCATATTATTCAGTGATAGAATAGAAGAAAAAACACTGTAAGGGACATCAGGAGAACTGACTTCCAGTCCCATCTCTTCCACTGACTATGTAATCATGGGCAAAGAACTGACCTTCTCTGGGCTTTCATTTCTTCCATTTCTTCATAATGAAAGTGTACTACATAACCTCTAAATTCTCTTGCAATTCTTATGTTATGATTCAATGCGTCTCACTCTTACACTGAACCAGGAATTATTTCCTCTTCTTCTAAAATAATAATAATAATAAAATCATTCGTGTAGTACTTTGAGTTTTGCAAAGTTCTTTCACAAATATTCTCATTTTTATCCCCACAACAATCTAGGGAGGTAAGCACTATTATTATCCTCATTTTACAGATGTGGAAACTGAGGCATACAGAGGCTAAGTTTTTAATTCAATAAACATTTATGCAATATCAACTATATAGCAGATCATGATAAGTGCTAGAGATACATAGTAGAAAAAGAAAGAGTCCCTGCCTTTAAGAAGTTTATAATCTAATGGGAGTAGACAACACAAAAAAAAATAGAGCTGAAAAGGGCACCAGGGGCCATGATGTTTTATGGAGTTAGAACCAAGCAAAGCCACTGATAGAAAATGTAGAGTTATCAGTAAAAAATCTGAGACCTCGATGAAGGAAAACTTTGGGAGGAGTTTGTTGTCTACCCTCTAGCCCTCCAATCAGAAAAGAGAGGCAACTGAGGGAGCTGAGAAAGCATTTAGTATGAAACAACTGAGTCAATCTGCATCATGATGAAATTTCAGGTGATCAGCTTCTCCTGAGTTGAAACCAAGCTGGTGGAAAATGGAGAGTAAGTGAGTTGCCTAGGATCATTCAACTATAAAGTGCCTGAAACTGGATTTAAACTTATGTCCTTTGATTCCATGTCCAGCACTCTATCCAATAAGCCATCCAGTGGAGTAGCTGACATAAAACCAGACAATGAGCCAATTCATTCCTTCCATTTTGGCTAGTTACAATAATGTACCCTTTAGAACCACAGAAAAGAGAGAAATCTTACCTCTTGCATTCCCCTAGAAATTAAGGAGAAAAAGTTCTTCACTTCTGAATAATCACAAAGAAAAATACATATTATGGGTTTCTAAGAGGTCTGAGTCCCACTAAAGAATGAACAAATTATGATGGTGTGTATCGCCAATCAGCTTCCAAAATTTTATGAAAGCATTGAGTAATGGAAAGAGCAGAAGCTCAGGACACTCAGGTTTTATTTTAGACTGTATCACTTTAATTTGTGATGTGTATTAAAAAAAAGGAGGGGGGAAGGACCTCTCTATAAATAGATAGATAGACAGACAGACAGACAGACAGACGGATAGATAGATAGATAGATAGATAGATAGATAGATAGATAGATAGATAGATAGACAGATAGACAGATAGATATATTTATAGCAGCTCTTTTGATGGTGGCTAAGAATTGGACATTAAAGGGATGACCATAAATTGGGGAATGGCTAAACATGGTAGATGATTGTGATGAAATATTATTGTAGAAATTACAAACAGGATAATTTCAGAAAAACCCAGAAAGACTAACATGAACTGATGCAAAGTGAAGTTAGCAGAACCAAGAGAACGTTACTCCATAACAGCAACATTGTATGATGAAGAACTGTGAATTACTTAGATATTTTCAGCAATGATCCAAGACAATTCCAAAGGACTAATGACAAAGCATACTATCCATCTCCAGAGAAAGAACTGATATTGTTCTAATACAGACTTTCTTTCTTTCTCTTCCTTTTATTCAAGTCTTCTTGTACAAAATGACTAATATGAAAATGTTTTGCATGATTACAATGTATAACCTATATCTGATTGCTTACTGTCTCAGGGAGAGGAGAGGGAAGGGAGGGAGGGAAGAAGAGAAGAGTAGAATTTAGAACTCAAAACATTTAAAAAAAACAAATGTTAAAATTGTTTTGGGGCAGCTAGGTGGCTCAGTACATAGAACTCTAGCCTTGGAGTCAGGAGGACCTGACTTCAAATCCAGCCTCAGACACTTGACACTTACTAGCTGTGTGATCCTGGGCAAGTCACTTAACCCCAATTGCCTCACCAGAAAGCAAAAAAAAATATTTTAACATGTAATTGGGGGAAATATATATTTAATAAATTATATTTTTATATATTTTCTATTATGGTGTGTGGTACACCCTAAAGAGTCTGGATTTGGAGTCAAAGGATTTGGGTTTACCTGTGTGACTGTGGACAAATCACTTAGCCTCCTTGAGGCCTCAATGTCCTCATCTGAAAATTGAATGAGTTGGACCACATGAGCTCTAAAGCTCCTTCCATCTCTAGATCTGTAAATGTCTGATCCTATGACCAAGATTCAAATAACAGCTTTTCCACTTGCTATCTGTGTGACCTTGGACAAATCATCATACCACTCTTGTCTTTTGTTTCTTCCTTTCAACGATAAGGGAATTGAGCTAAATTATTTCTAAAATCCCTACCAACCCTGAATCTACAATCCTATGGCCTCTCAGGGGCTCAGTTTTGTCATTTCTAAATTTAAAAAAGAGGATATACTTCCTTTTATCCACTTCTACCCCACAGGGATGTTGTCAAAAGCAAACAAGATAATGAAGTACTTGAATGGAAGAAACACTGTACAAACATAATCTGTTATTATTCCATTGCATGGGGAAAGAAAATTGGACCAAATATGTCATGACAAACTCATGGACAAATCACAAAACTCCACACTTCTTCAGCCCGCTGATTGAATGAAATGTACCTCCTAATTACAATAGCAGGAAGTTGAAAGAATGTAATAATGCACAAAATGATGGTTGATAATCCTAGAAATCATCAGGAATTTGCAAGAGGTATATTAGCAGAATGGAGAAGCATCTCTACTGTTGCTGCAGAAAGGTAATAATTTGGGATGAGCAGATCTTATACCATTTTGGGGACCAAAAGACTTAGGTTCAGGGAGGGGAAGAGAGAGAAGGGACCTTTCAAGATGTGGTGAACAGGACAGGGAGATCTAGGTTCTCATCCCAGTTTTGACACCAACTAGCTGGGTAATCTATGATAAATCCAAATGAACAAGCATTTAATCTTACTATTTGAAAAACATTTTGCCAAGCACTGAGGTTACATAGACAAAAAAAAATCTGTCTTCAAGGTACTTGCATTCTATGAGTGGATCGCTCATTTCTCTGAGCCTCAGTTTCTTCACTCCTCAAATGAGAATATTGGACTAGATCAGGTGTTCTTAACATTAGGTCTATGAACTTGTTTTATTTTTAAATATTTTGGTAGCAGTATTTCCAATATATTTGGTTTCCTTGGCAATCGTATGTATTTTGTTGTATACATTTATTATGTATAAAGAGGAATCCACAGGGCTTTTCCCAGATTGTCAATGGGGCCCATGACACAAAAGATTATAAAACTGTCCTCAATCATCTACAAAGTTTCTTCCAGCTTTATGTTAGTAGGATCAAAGATCTAGAGTTGGGATCTTTTGGGAAATGAAGTGATCTGCCTTAGGTCATAAAAGTAGTATTTAGCAGAGCAGGAACTCAAACTTCATTTCCGTGATTTTGAGTTCAATGCACTTTCCACTTTATAACCTGATCAACCTTGCATTTCCTTCATTTCAACTAGCAAAATATCTGTGAGTGGCTCTAGCTAACCTTTAGTAACAGTCTAGCCTCACATGTTTAAGCATCTACTATAGGTTAGGCACTAGAAATGCAAATATGACACTCTCTTGGAATTGCCAGAGCATTATCTTGACCTTGAGACTGATGAATGCTGGACTTTGATTGACAAACTAACTCATCCTATCCTAAGAGATTGGCAAGTGGGTACAGGGCAGCAATTCCCAGGAGTGAGAATGGAAACAGAGAAGTCACAGATGAAATTGGCTGCCATGAGGAAATACCAGGACCACTTGAATTTATAAGGTGGTCTCCAAGTCTGGAAATATCCATCTCTCTATTGAGGTTGGAACATCTATGATTGGAGAAAGAAACACAAAGCAGAAGAAGCAGACAGGGGAATGAACTTCAGGTTTGCCCATATGTAACTACTGTCATGTGTGAGATGCCACCGTAGCTTACAGGAAGGAGGTCTCCACCCTTCTTCATGGAGTGTCCCAAAGGGAGAGAATTTCATATCACATGTTCATGAAAGAAGGAGAAGAAAGAACAACAGTTACTTCTCATTTTAAAGTATATTTAATGGGAGGATCTTCCTGTCTCAGTAGCCAGTCCTCTTTGATACAGACACTCTTTGCTACCATTTTGGGGACCACAAGACTAATATGAGCATTGCTTCATTATCTCAAAACACAAGCCCTTCAGCACTGAGATCACATGTCACTAAAAGTGGCCAGGGCAGTCCAGCACAGCTTCACGAATGCTTTAATGGCAGGTCCTCCAGCTGTAAGAGATCAAGGGGTCCCTAACTATCCACCATTACACAGAGGTAACTAGCTACAACAAAGGCCATGCTCTATGCTCTTGTGGAGCTTACAATGTAATGAAGGAATACACAAATTACCATCACACAAGGGAGAGCGAGGTAAATGCAAAGAAGGCCAGACAATGTGTTATTGAGTAGAGGAAAGGGAAGAAGCCCAGAAGACCCAGGTTTTAGTTCAGATTGTATTACTTTTATTTGTGACATATGATAGCAATCAGCTATGGGTTGGTGGGGACACAGAGACAGAGAAACAGACAGAGACAGGCACTCTTTCACTGGGGAAGTAGTTGTTTGTGGAGGAATGGGTTAAGTAAGGTTTAATAGAGGGAATATCTGAGTTCAACATTAACCATAGCTAGGGCCTTTTAAAATGAAGACTTCATGGAAAGGGAAAGAATACAATTCAAACATCAATTAGTGATATGAGACTAAATAAAGCTCCGGGGAGAGATTAGATAGGAACATGCAGGTCTGGGAACCTAGAGATGAAAATTATGAGCAAATGCATAGAAACAATCAAAGGAAGGAAGAGAATGAGAAACCAAAAGGAGCTCTGCATGACTGGAATTTGGAATGTATAAATGGGATTATTGGATAAAGCTAGATAGTCAGTTGAAACCATATTGAGGAAGACCTCAATGTTTACACCAGGAGATGTGTTGACAGAAAGTGAGCTACTTTTGATGGTAGCAAAGAACTGGAAACTAAGAAGAATTGCAAAGTCAATTATAAACTCCTTGAGAACAGGGATTTTTTTGACTTTTGTATCTCCAGCACTTGGCATAGAGCCTGGCACACAGTAGGCACTTAATAAATGTGTTGACTGTGAGTATTAATGTAATGGAAGACTATTGTGCCATAAAAAATAATGAAATGGAGAGTTTCAGTGGAACCTGGGAAGACATACATGAATGGAGGCAGAGTGAAGTGAGCAGAACCAGGAGAAGAATTTATACAATACCATCATAAAGACAAAGAACATCGCAAGACTTATGAACTCTGATCAATGAAAAGACCATCCACAATTTCAGAGGACCAAAGATGAAGTATGCTATATACTTCCTGATGGAGAAGTGATAAACTCAAGATGCACAATGAGACATATATTTTTGTCATAGTCAATACAGAAATTTTTGTTTGTTTTACTATTCATATTTGTTGTAAGAGTTTTGTCTTTCTTTGTTTTCCCCAGTGGTGAGGGGAGATAAGAGGAAGAGAAAACAGATTCTTGTTCATGTAAAATACAAATTATTTTTAAAAGAATTCCATAATGGATTTCTTAACTTCAAGCAGGCCATTAGTGCAAAGTCACCTTAGAAGTCAGTGAAAGTCAAACACTAAATAAAGGGTCTTGGACTATGAATATCTCTCCCTATTGTAGGGTAAGATACCCCTTCCTGAGCTCACCTGATACACTCAGAGAAAGAAAAATCAACTTTCTGATTCTGAATTTCAATGATACTTTTGTTCAAAGCAGCCTTACTGGGAGACAGGCTCAGAGTTCAGGGAGAGAGAAAGGAAAGGTTGCCCTCACCATATAATTACAGCTGCTTTTTTCCTCCCCTCTAACTAAAAGCAGGGCTTACTTTAACAAAAGCAACCTTAACATCCTGCTTCTGTTCTGGCAGGTTGAAAAAAAATAGTTATTGTGAGAACATGTTGAATGTGAACAACCTATACAGCATGGAGTCAAGTAACTAAAGTCAAGTTCCTTGTCTTTGGTGAAGTTGAAAGATTCAAAAACTAGAAGGAGATGGCATGGTCTGGGCTCCTTAAGCTTCTTCCTAAGCCATATTAGGCAGTCCTTTGCCCCTTCCCCTCGCCCCCTTCAGGGTTATGGAACTGAATTTAAAAGTCTTTGTGAAGAAAAACAAAAAATTATATATTAGTAATGCAAATAGATTCCTGATAGAAACTGAAACATGCAACTTGCATTTCAGAAACAGTGACCTAAACTGCCATCCAAGATTGGCTTGGTATACTACTTCCTGGCAGCCAAAGACTAGGAGACTGGATGACCCCTGAGTCCCTGCCAGCCTTTGGTCAACCATCTGTTTGTCTTTCTATGCCATAGTGTCTCCAAACAGGAAAATGAGAATAGAAGCAATTATAGGTATAACAAAACCACTCATGTATTCCAAAAAGCCTTCCTGATTTAACGTACCAGACTGTTCCTCAATTCGACATTCTCTCTGTACCCACAAACTCATTTTACAGAGTCTCAGAGTTGGAAAGCACCTCAGAGGGCAGTTAGTCCCACAGGAATCCCCGTACAAGTGCCCAACAAGTCGACTATATACTAATTCACAATTCAGTTCAATAATCTGTAATTTAGGTGCCTATCTTGTGCCAGATCACTATGCTGGGAATGAATTTTCTGTTACTTCATAGCATTTTTATTCATTCAAAAAAATTAAAGAATTATTATGACTACAATTAATCAACCAATAAGCATTTATTAGGTACTTACTGTGTTCCAGGAGCTATGTTAGACCCTGAGGATTCAATGGCAAAAATAAAACAATGCCTGCCCTCAAGAACCCTCCGTTTTATTGAGGAAGACAACATGTACACATACAAATATATGCTGAATATATATAAAATAAATACAATATTAGTTTTACTTACCTTTTTTCAACTTTATTTCAAGACCTATCATGAAGTAGGAGTAATTTGCAAATGTCTGTAATGCAAATGATAATAATAATAAACAAAACTTTCAAAAATACAAAAATACAAGGTAATGGGGAGGGGGCAGAAAAAGCCCTAGCAGCTAGAAGGATCAGGAAAAATTTAATGTAGATGTCACTTGAGCAAAATCTTGAAGCAAACTACATATTCTAATGGGCAGAGGTGAAGAGGGAGTGTCTTCTAAGCATGAAAGATAGCCTATGCAAAGACAGGGGGTGGAAGGAGATACTATGGGAAGTGTAAGGAAGAATAACAAGAAGGCTAGTTTGGCTGAACCAAAGAGTGTATAAAGGGGAGGAATATATGATAAGCATAGAAAGGTAAGTTGGAGCCAGATGGGAAATGGCTTTAAGTATTCATCAGAAGACCTTATATTTGGGAAGTATATGGGAACACTATCACAGTTCTGACTCCTTCCAAGAGAATCAGAGACAGAAACCAAGTAAGACAGAGAGGCAGCAAGAGACAGGCACACAGAGAGACTGGCACAGAGAGAGAGAATGAGAATGAGTTTCATCTAACTATGAAAAGTCACAAGGTTGTTGTTATTGTTTGTTCAGTCATTTCAGTCATGTCTGACTCTTTATGGCCCCGTTTGGAGCTTTCTTGGCAATACTGGAGTGGTTTGCCATTTGCTAAGGTGATCCAATGTTATTGTATAATGGGCTAGTTAGGTAGAAATATCATAGAATCATAGAATCAAAATCACAGAGTATCAGATCTGGAAGGGACTTTTAGCAATCCTCATTTTATAGATTGATGATGATGATGATGATGATGATGATAGCACATTTATACTTTAAGGCTGACATAGCTCTGAGGAAGCTGTAGTCCACAGATGTGAATTGATTTACCCTGAGATCACACAGCTCGTAAGTAGAAGAGCCAGGACTCAATCCAGCTTCCCTGTATTTAATTCCATTCAATCCAACCCAATTCAGTACACATTTTCTACTCATCACCTAATCTAGGTACATGGCCCTGTGCTGAATTTAAGGCCAGAATTCTTTTCACTAGCCCCACACTAAAGCATCTTAACAAGATTTTTCTCCTCAAAGTTCTCATGGTACTTTGACTACCTCTACTCTGTCTCTATTACATTCAACTTTGCATCTTGCTTATTTACAGGGAGCTGAATGTCATAGTTGCTAGAGTATTGGACTTAGAGTCAGGAAGACCTGAATTCAACTCCCACTTCAGACAATTACTAGCTATGTGTTCCTAAGCAAGTCTCTTAACTTGTCTCAGCATCAGTTTCTTCATCTGTAAAATGAGGTTTAAAACAGCGCAAACGTCATAAGGTTGTTCTTAGGATCAAATGAGATAATCTCTGCGAAACACTTTGCAAGCACTAGAACACTATACAAATTCTAGATATTATTTACATACATGTCATATCCTCCTCACTCCAATAAACTATAAACTGCCTGAGGGCAAGGATTGTGTCATATTTTTATCTCTGCAATTGCAACTCAGAGCACAGCACTCTGAACATAGATGCTCAAGAAATGGACTCACGAGTCTCACTTTATCTAGGCAGCCCTAGGCAGCCCTCGCCATGCTTTAGTTTACTCCCTGCCATCTGCTGACCACCACTCTGCTGCTTCACAGTTCATAGAGTGTGTCCAGGAGGACTTAAGTCTTTTCAGCTCAAAACTACTGCTCTGGGACTTCTTTGACTTGATTAGTGAGCACCTAATGTGGTCCACTATATCTAGGTGACTCCAAACATGCTTTACTTTACTCTCAACTTTTATGTCCTTGACAGCTGCCTCAATACCACTAGTACTTTCCACCACCACCACCACCACCACCACCTTGACCACCCTTGCAAGCACCATTGTTACCAACATCACCACTGCCACCACTCTTTCAAGTTCTAGAACTATAGTCAAATCATCATCACCACTGTTACTCTCCTATGGTCCTACTCATCATCTCTGTAACTTGTCAAAGAAAATTGCCCTTCCCAGGTCACCACTCCTGTATCTGGTTTTTTTTTTCCTCCATTAGAATGTAAGCTCCTGGAGGTCAAGGACTGTCTCCATTCTTTTTTTTTTTTTTTTTTTGCCTTTATATCCTTGGTGCTTGGCATGGAGTTAGCATTTAAGAAATGCTTTTTTCTTGCATTCATCCATCTCCATTCTATTCAACAAATATTTATTAAGTGTCTGCTATGTACAAGGTTTTGTGCTCTGTGCTGAAGAAAGGACAAGAAAGTGAGACAGACAGGCAGACAGAAACAGAGACAAGAGACAAAGAGAGAGAATTAACAAGTTAGTATTGGAAGGGTATCACTAAAGTCTTTCTATAGAATGTAAAGACTGCATTTGGAAGGAGGATGGGGATTGAAGAGGAAGGCATGAATAAAAGACACAATCCAGGGGCTGAGACTTCAGATGTGGAGAACTGTTAGCAAGTCGATTTTATTAGAAGGGTAAAAGGAGAGAAATATGGATTAAGATTAGAAAGGTAGATAGGAATCATTTTGTGAGAAACTTCAAATGCAATGGAGAGTCATTGATGATTTTTCAGAAGAATGACATAGTCAATCCTAATGAATTGACATGGATGTAAAGAATGAATCTAACTTCTTTGTTTTACAGATTAAGAAGCAGAGCCAAATTAACTTGTTCAAGACCTTAAAGTGGCACCTAGCACACAGTAGGTGCTTAATAAATGTTTGTTCCTACTCCCCTCCCTATTCAACTAGTTTTACAGCCACTACAAGAACTCAGGACACTTCCTTTCCACTACACCTTACTACCTCTTCCAAACAAAGTATTTTGAAATGCCTCCTTTGAAAATCTTCTTATTTATTGCCATAGGAAAGCATCAACCTTCCTGCTTAGTTTGGTGGAATTGCTGAGGTTAGCGGAGTTGCCCATTGACCGTCTATGGAGCCACATGCAGTGTTTCCCTCTGTATTGAATCTAATTAAACTGAGTCAGTCAATGGACCTGACAAAAGTGATAGCTGAAATGTTACCACACAAGTACAAATCCCAAATTTTAGAATTCTCTAAGGATTAACTACACGTTAACCATTAACTCTTAGCTTCACTAAGATACCTAGCCTCATTCATCTGGCATAGTGATTGCACTACTTTTATTAACTAGTGATAATTCACTATTATTAACCAATCATCATTGCAGGTCACCCTAGAGTAACAACCCTTTTCTCCCATTATGTAAGAACTCTCAGGTACATCCTGAGTCTTTGAAGCTCTCTCTGGGGCAGATTGATGTTGGAAATGATTCACCATCAAGAGTAATTGGGAGTCATACTGAGTGAGTGGCTCTCTCTTGTCTTCACTTCCAAGACAGCAGGGTGGAGTCTAGTCCAAAGCCTTGCAGCAGACACTTAGATGTATTTTTAGTCCCAGAAGAAAAAACAGGCAAGCATGATTTAATACAAAATCAAGCCCAGGGAGTCATCCACTGTCAGTTTTTGTCACAATCAGGGAAGTAATATGTTTTCAATTTCAATTCTATTGTGGTTATAGTTATAAAAAGAGAGAGGGCAAAAGAGGAGAAGAGGAGAAAAAAAATGTTGAATGAGACAGCTCTTCAGGAGCATTTAATTTTGGTCATCCTAATTTCAAAGTTCATACCAAGACATGAGACAAACACTACTATTTAGGAGTTATTTCAAGTGGACTGGCCAAAACCAGAAACAATTGGAAGGGAATGCCATACAGCTGCATTGATCAATCTCTTTTTTTTTCTTTTCTGGTTTTGGCATCTATGGTGTTCTCATGCTTACAAGCAGATGACATGCCATGTGAATCAGAGCAATGGAGGTAAATTTAGATCAAGCCAACCCAATCCAAGAAGACTTAATTAAAGCATCTACTATGTAAGGCATTGAGGACACGTGTGCTTCACTACCATTGTACTATAAATTTGTATCCACTCTTCTTCCCAGACTCTACGAGTGGTTGTCAAATAGTTCACCCTGATTTCAGAAGGAAACGCTTTATAGTTACTGTTCTGGTAATGCCATTTGAGTAAATACCTCTGCTAAGAGCCATCTTCCTAGTTGTTAAGAGAAAGCACACCAGTGGGGGCTATAGTGTTAGTAGAGTAACCACCCACAGGTTACTCCTAGTACCCTGAGAAAAGAAGTATATACCTCCCTGGAAATCTAACTTGCCAACGTGAGTTGGGGAAATAAGTCCAGTAGGAGGTGCTATATATAAATTATACACAAAGTAATTATAAAGTAATCCTGTGGAGAGACGTTAGCAACTAGGGGAATTTAGAAAGCATTCATATAAAAAGTGTCCCTTGAGCTGAGTTTTGAAGAAAATTTTGTATACTTTGAGAGTACATTCCAGGATTGGAAAAAGCCTCTGTAAGGGTATGGAGGCAAGAGATGGAATGCTATGTACTTCAATCGATCATCAAACATTTATTAGGTACTACTTAGAGCTAGGTACTGTGCTAAGCACTATCTTAATATTAAGAACCTCTTATATTTCTATCTCACTTAATATTCTTCCAAGTGCTTTTATATGCATTTTCCTCACTCATAGGATGATAGATTTAGAGCTGACAGTAGCCTCAGAGGTCATACAATCCAAACTTTTTATTTTAAAGGTGAGGAACTGAGGCCCAACCAGTCTCAGCTTCCTTATCTGTAAAATGGAAACAATAATAGTTTTCCTGCCCACCTGAAAGAGCTGTTCTGAAGATCAAATGAAAGAAGGCATGGTAAAATGTCTTACAAAGTGCTACATAAATGGCAGCTGTAATTGTTGTTGTTAATAATTCTTCTGGGTTTATTCAGGGATCTGTGATCTCATCCTCATGAGGACATTCTACACAGGTGCAAATTCAAAGTCAGCAAGCATTTATTGAGTTCTTGCTCTGTGTTAGGTCCATTGATGATTGCTAGGTATTTAAAGGCAAATCCTTAAAAAAAAAAGTCCTGACCACAACCATAATGAAGGTGGGTATAGAAACTGCCATCCCTATTCATAGATCCTTGAGAACCTTACAGATAATGTTTGATACATTTCAATGAATGAATGAATTAATAAAAACACAACATCTCCAGTGAGTTATTTTCTGAGATAATTGCAAATAAGGAAAAAGCATCCTAGGCTCAGGCATAATAGGCTGTTGCAAGGGATTTCAGAAGTTGACTAGTTCAAACCTCTCATTCTATAGATGAGGCAGATTACGTCCATGTGCTCTGGCTCAATTCAATAAAAATTGATTAGGTGTGTGTATATGTATACAAATGTAACCAGTGGCTTAAAATTATTCTGATTGGTGGAGCTTAATTGCTCAATGCTCTGCACCTGTGTGAAGGACGGAGTTGGTGAGACTTGGAAAGAAGAGAGATGATGGCTGTCTGGAGACATAACCTTATTTGACAATAACCTAGGAGAAATAACCTTATTTCCAGAATCTCTCAATTCCAGAATCTCTTCAGGTCCCTGAGGGAAGATTAAGATTCTGACATAAAACTGACATGTAGAGGAGGAAGATGCCTCTATCCTGTCCCTATCTCCAGCTTGCTACACTAGAGATTTGGGGAAATTCCCCCTTGGGAGAGAAACCTCTAAGATTCTCTCAGTTGAGCTGAATTATCTTGCTCCCAAGGGGAGAACTAATTCATTCTAGGTAATGTCTGGTATATATTTCCATATGTATACTTTGATTTCTGATTGCTGTTTAAATAAATGGTGGGTTTTGGGTTGTTGTTATTATTTTCCATTAAATATGTGAGTTCACTGTAGAAATTGCATTTGGTATAAAGAGAGTCAAGCCTTGGGGATAAGGGAGAGTATTCAGAAGCACAGCTTGAATCTAAAAATTATTTCCCCTAGAATAACATATTTAAGGAATCAGGCAGATACAATTCTACCCTGATATCCTCTCTCTGAAGAGAGCAGAATGACCAGACCTCTTACCCAAGCCTCCTGCTTTCCTTCCTGGCAGGAATAGGAGTCTCCTTTGGAGCAGAGCAGGGGGAGGGGACTCTAGATATATCTCTATGTGCCTCCCGATGAACCACACCTAAACAGACCCATGTGGACACACACAACTTCACATGGGTAAAAGAACATAGCGTGGCACATAGCCACATAGTACATGTACATATGCACCCATGACATGTATACACATGTGTGTGTTGTGTATACATGTATTGTAATATTACATGTACATTTATGATGTCTTGTGTAGCACTGTGCTAATTGCTGGTGGTAAAAGATGAATTGACATAGACCTTGCCCTCAAGGTATTTCCTGGTCCGATGGAGGGAAAACAATGTGATCCAGTAGAAAAACAGTTGTATGTGATCTCAGGGAACTGAGGTTTAAACTCCCCAATTTTTCATTAAGCCACAAAATCCCAGGCCCTCAGCTTCCTCATCTGTGAAATGAGAGGCCTGGGATAGATGGCCCCTGAGCTATAAATCTATAGTCTTATATATGTAAGTAATTATGTTTGAGGGAGTAAGATCTAAAGGAGAGGTCTAGGGAAAAGAGAAACTTAAGGTGAGAAAGATCATTTTGAGCCAGCGGAGGGGGAACAGGGAAGAGGGGCATAATGGCAGGGAAGGCTTAGTCTCGATGGTGGAGGTGATGCCTCTCCTGGGTTCTGAAAGAAGGATTTCAACAGATAGAGATATTGATGAGTTCCAATTCAAGCATAATAGGCAATGTGAACAAAGGCACAAAGTTATGAGAGGACAGGATGAAGACAAGTTCAATTCATCTAGAATGTGGAGTATATGAAGCCAAACAGTATGAAATAAACATGTGAAGGTCATCAAAAGCCAGGATCAGGAGTCCGTATTTTTTTTTTCAGAAGATAATTGAGAGTAAGAGATAATTTTTTTTTTTTTTTGCTTTTTGGTGAGGCAATCAGGGTTAAGTGACTTATCCAGGGTCACACAGCTAGTAAGTGTCAAATGTTTGAAATCAAATTTGAACTCAGGTCCTCCTGACTCCAAGGCCAGAACTCTGTCCACTCTGCCACCTAGCTGCCCCACAGGAGATAATTTTTGAGTAGTAGAGTAATATGACCAGAATAATGAATTAAAATGATTAGACATCAGCATGAAGGATGGAATGGTGTGAGGGGAATATAATGGAGATTTAATATGGACTATTGTAATGGCTTAAACAAACAAACAAACAAACAAACAAAGGCAGAGTTGCATAATGGAAAGACTACTGGACTTGTGGTTTAAAGAGTTGTTGTTCAGTCATTTTCAGTCATGTCTGACTTTGTGACCCTATTTGGGGTTTTCTTTGCAGAGATACTGGAGCGGTTTGTCATTTCCTTCTCCAATGTATTAAGGCAAACAAAGGTTAAGTGACTTACCCAGGGTGACATAGCTAGTAGATGTCTGAGGCCAGATTTGAACTCAGGAAGATGATTCTTCCTTACTCCTGGCACTCTATCCACTGTGCCAAATAGCTTCTCCTAGCTACTTTGAAGAGACTTAGTCATTAATCCTGATTCTGACATTTACTGGGTCTGTGACTTTTGTCAAATAAGGTTATTTCTCCTAGGCTTTAGTTTCCTCACCAGCAAAGTGAAGGAGGTAGACTAGATTAGGGGTTCTTAACCTTTTATTGTGTTATGGACCCCTTTGAACCCTTTTAAGAGTCTGGTGAAACCTATGGAGTCCTTCTCAGAATAATTTGATGAAATATATAGGATTATAAAGGAAACCAATTATATCCAAATACGGTTACAAAAATATTAAAAACAAAAATCAAAGCCAAAACAAAATCCGCAGAGCCCAGGTTAACAATATCTGGGCTAGATGATCTCTTGGGTTCCTTCTAGTCCTAATGACCTATTACTCTATACTAGAAGAGGTGGTAACGCTGGGAGTGGAAAAGAACTGAGAGATGAGAGATTCAAGAGATATTAAGAAAATAAAATTAGGGCAGCTAGGTAGCACAGTAGATAGAGAACTGGCCTTGGAGTCAGGAGGACCTGAGTTCAAATTCAGCCTCAGACCCATAACAGTCACCAGTTGTGTGATTCTGGGCAAGTCACTTAACCCCAATTGCCTCACCGAAAAAAAAAAATAGAGTTGATGGAACTGTCAACTGGTGGGGAGAGGGAGGAGAGGAGATGATTTGAGAGTAAGGGAAACATCAAAGATGTTTCCAGGGCTTTGAACCTGGGCGCCTAGAGAATGACAGTACCATGGACAACTAGAGAAACTAGAGAAAGAGGCAGGTTTTGCAGGGGAAGAGGATGACCTTAGTTTGGGATCGTAATCATGCTGCTACCCTCTTCTCGTTTTTTCCCACAGTAACATATCAGCTTGTGCCCCGAGTGGCCTAAAGATCAAGACAAACTAGATGTCCTCCAAATCCAGCGTGTTATTTTGTTCTAAATGAGAATAGCTGTCAAAGCACCTGGATATTGGTCTGTGGATATGGGCAGATAGAGAGGCAGATTCATTTGTTCAACACCTTTTTATGTGTGGGGAACAGCTGCTATCTTCACTTGGATCTCTCCGCTTCCTGGAGTTTGACTCTCCCTATCTCTGACACACCTAGATGTTGGCACACTCCCTGATCAGAAGCTAAGTATATACTTAAGTGAATGTACTGGGAACTAGAGCACTAGGTCAGGTCAGAAAACCAAGGTGTCTTGTGAGAAGTGATTCTGTTCACCTCACCAAGACACTTTGTGGGAGGATGGTGTAATGAAAAGATTCCTTCACATACTCAGGCACACACACACACAAGGGCAGGAGCAGAGTTAGGGAGAGGGAGAGGGTTGTGCAACCTCAGGCACATAAGACTTCACTTGTCAAAGCATCAGCTCCTTCTAGATGAAATGGGAATAATGCCTATCTTACGTGCCTTACGAGATTGTTGTGAGGATCAGGTAAAATTAAAACAGACATACAAACAAAAAAAACTAGTAGCTTTAAAAATGTTTTTTGCTCATGCTGATCAACACATTTCAAATTTGGAGGCAAGAATTTTCTAGGCTATTGACAACATGTGAATGCTGAATCATTAAATTATTCTACAAAGATTTATTAAGCACTGCAAACAGGCTTTGGTCCCCGGATGGCTAGATCTGGGCTGAGGGTTGCATTTCCTCTCCACATCTTGCCTCTGCAGCTCCCACATACTGCTCCTGGCCCTGCACTCTGGCCTAACAGAAGCAATCTAACCCTTCCTTCCAATGACAGCCTTTCAGGTGCTTGAAGACAGCTATCCTGGATATAGCCATTGAGAACTGTAGGAAATAGTGACATTGGAGATATTAGAAGAGCCCAGATCCTCCCACAAAGTAAAGCTCACAAAATGCACCACAAGGAATAATGATAAAGAAAATCAAAAAAGAAACAGCTACGACCCCATTGAGTCCAGACTACACCAAAAGACTGCATAAGCTCTGAGCAGAGACGAGCCAGGAGAGGTGGAAGGCAAAGCATGTGAGCATCTACCTAGGCCCACAGTATGAAACAGGGCCAGGATAGAACCTGGAAAAGGGTACCATTTGAGCTCCAGTTGCAGTAGAAAACAGGGTCATACCCAGGCCAGACAGCATAGTACACACAGTGCTGAACAGTTCAGCACACAGACAGCTCAGTACTCAGATAGTCCTGTGCTCTAAAAAGCTCTTCCATGTAACAGCAAGAAAAATGGTTAAATCAATACACAGGCATTTTTAGTGTCCAGGCTTGGACTATGCGACACCCTGGAAAACAATACTCAGGCACCTGACACTCCAGTCACAGCAGAAGAAAGGGCCAGAACTATACCTGGGAAGCAAAATCTTTAGGATTTCCCAGGATTCCTGCTACCAGAACCAACAACATCTGACTGGGGCCTGTTGGGCTCACATCCAAGTCCTGATTCAAAATTGTTCAAGGAGAAAAAGAAGGAAGGAGAAAAGGCTAAAACCTAAGTTAAAGCCCTAGGAAACTGAGTCAAAATCCAATTCCTCCTACAGAAGGTGGGGTCTAGTCTTAGCCACCCATTTCTGAATCGAGCAGGGCCCATGCACATCCTCCAAGAGAACAGAAGGGAGCAGAATCTGAGCCAAACACAAAGAGAGAAATTGGAGAAATGAGTAAAAATTACAAAAGACCAAACATAATGAAAAAAAAATCTTAGTCTAAGAGAAACCAAAGAAATGAACCTAAAAGAGAATAATTCTACAAACAAGTCCCAAATGGAACCTCAGAGAAAAGAATGTCCCAGCCAGAAGAAATGAAACAAAAGAAACAAAGGAGCTAGAAAATAAAGAATAACAAAGAAAATGGATATATTAGAACAGCAGTAAGTCTTACCCAAGAATTAAACTCCCTAAAAATTAGAGTGGCAGCTAGGTGGCACAGTGGAGAGAGCACTGGGCTTGGAACCAGGAAGACTCATCTTCTTGAGTTCAAATCCTGCCTCAGCTGTGAGACACTGGGCAAGTCACTTCACCTTGTTTGCTTCAGTTTCCTCATCTGTAAAATGAGCTGGAGAAGGAAATGGCAAACCACAGCAGTATCTCTGCCAGGCAAACCCCAAATGGAGTCACAAAGAGTTGGATACAACTGAAACAACTGCACAATAACAAAACTTAGAATGGACTGAGCGGATAGCAAGACAGTCATCATGCCTCTCCTAAGACTTCAGTTAAATATACTCAGTTCCTCCAACTTCTCCTCATATGCCATAGACTCAAGGTCCTTCACTAGCCTAGTTTCCCTCCTCTGGATAGTACTTCTTAAGCTGACATCCCCAGAACTGACTATAGTATTCCAAGTGAAATCTGACAATGTCAGAGTACAATGACACTATGACCTCAGTTCTGGAACCTCTGCTTCAATAAATGCAGCCCAGGATTTCATTTGCTTTTCTGTCTGCCTCATCTACTACTGGAGAGAGAGAGAGAGAGAGAGAGAGAGAGAGAGAGATATGGATGTGTGTATATATGTATATATATATATGTATGCATGTATGTATGTATGTATATATGTATTTGTCCTGGAGAAGACTCAGGAGACATGATAGCTATCTATCTGTCCATGTCACTCCCATCTGATACTTGGGAGGTTAATTTTTTTTATCCCCAAGTATAAGATTTATTCCTGTTGAATTTCATCTTATGTTATTCAGCCCAATGCTCAAACCTGTCAAGATCCTTGTTGATCCTGACTGTCATCCACTGTTTTCAGATATCCCTCCTAGCTTTATTTCATCTACAAATTTGCTGAGCATCTCATCTATGTCTTTATCCAAATCATTGATAAAAACGTTCGACAGCACAGAGCCCAGAACAGATGTCTGGGATACTTCATTACCAGGAATCTGTCCATACTACTGTTAGGACAATACAAAGTCACCATTCTCAAAAGTATTTATTAACTAGCTATATGACCTTGGGGCAGTTGGGTAGCACAGTGGATAGAGCACTGGGATTGGAATCAGGAAGACTCATGTTCATGAGTTCAAAGCCAGACTCAGTCATTTACTAGCTATGTGACTCTGGACAAGTCACTTAACCCTGTCTGCCTCAGTTTCCTCATCTATAAAATGAGCTATAGAAAGAAATAGCAAACCATTTCAGTGTCTTTGTGAAGAAAACCCCAAAATGGAGTCATGAAGAGTTGGATACAATTGAAATGACTAAACAATGAAATGTGACCTTGGGCAAGTCATTTCCCTCTCTAGGCCTGTTTCCCCATTCATAAAAAGTAGAAGTTGTATTTCAGTATCACCAAAGTCCCTCCCAGCTCTAATGTTCTGAGATCCTATGATTGTGGTCTCACATGCTTACACTAAGTGGCAGTTCTCATACTGTGTTCTTCTCTGAATAGTAGACCTTATCTTGCTTTGCCTCATCTGTCTTATTTTTAGATATCTGACTGTTTTGAAATAAGGCTGTGACATTTGAGGGGCTTATTTTAGTAACAATGACTGTTTGTTTGTACCCATTGACTATAAGAGCTTCAAAACGATGCGCTTTTTTCTCCCTCATCTTCCTTACCCATCCATTTCTTCTTTCTCTTTTCTCTCCTGCCCAAGCTTTCACCATATGGCAAACATCACCGAATCTCACAGTGGCTTCAGCAATTATAACAATGGTAGTAAAAATCTATCTAAAGGAGGACATTTTGAATGGAAGCAGAGCTGAAATATTCCATTAACTCTAGCAAATATGCCAAAGAACCAGAGCCATAACTAGGGTAAGGCAACCAGAGCTTTGCCTCCAGAGCCCCAAAATTTGGAGGACACAAAAATTTAAAATAATGATCAGGAAATCTTAAAGTGGTTACATTTACATTTTCACAACACTTGCATGCCTTTAGCTACTTAGAAACAAATGAGCTTAGCACCTGGTTAGCAAAAATAATTAGTTGAAATAGGAAGCAAACACAATCCCTCACTTCAATTGAGATTTTTGCTTCCCTGTTCCCCATTCCAGACAGTGCCCTCCCCCATGGAAGCTTTGTGGTTTCCTAAGGTGTCTTTCTCCTCACCATCAGATCCCACACAATGTGATGTCCTGGGGTCTCTCTCTACCTCATAGTGTCAGTTTTGCTACATCTCCCCCATCCCTGCCATAGGATGATTTCTCTAGATTTCCCCAAATACACACACTTCATTGAATTTGTCTCAATTAATTTATATATTATTTTCAAATCACAAATTTTAAACATTGATTTGAGGGTGCTTTTTGTGGTACCTGCCCTGGGCACCAAAATTGTTAGCCATGGTTCTATATAAGATTATAATGAAAAGGCAATTAATTAAAGGAGATTGTTAGATATATAGATGTTTATGTGCAATAAGAGCCTAGAGTCCAAGGAATTCTATAGATCCATCTTCCTAGATGGGCAGCTAGGTGGCACAATGGGTAGAGTGCTAGGCCTGGAGTCAGGAAGACTCATCTTCCTGACTTAAAATCTGGCCTCACACTCTTGCTGTGTGACCCTGGGCAAGTCACTTAACCCTCTTTACTTCAGTTTTCTCAAAATGAGCTGAAGGAGAAAGTGGCAAACCACTACAGTATTTTTGTTAAGAAAACCCCAAAGGGAGACAAAAAAGAGTTAGATGTGACTGAAAATGACTGAACAACAACAACATCTTCTTAAAAAATGATGGAAAGCAGTTCCTTCACCTTCTCTATTGATCACCATTTGCCAGTCAGCTTTAACCCACCTCCCCACTCCTCCTTTCCTGTTCTCCCCTCCTTCTCTGCTCCTTCCAAACACATACAACTTGACCTTGGAACTGTAATCTTTCATCTGCAGAGGTGCTCAAGGAGAGATCTGAGTTGAAAAAAGAACTTGCAGGGTGTACAGTCCCAAAAGGGGAAAGGGCTACCCTTTTCACTCTTCCAAATAAATATGAAGGTAACTCATTGATTGATTACTATACACTATTCCATGGGGGTGGGGGGAAAGCAAAATTTATATGCACAAAAAGTGCCAAATCTTATCTTTTATATAGTACCTTAGAAGTTCTTATTTGTTCTTTGCTCTCACTGAGCAAATGCTAAGAGTAACAAAAACTCTCTGTTGATCTTGTGATATCTTTGCTTTTTGAATAAAGACATCAGAAGATAGGTTTTTGTGGGAAAAAGATTACCAAAGATGAACACAAGGAATCCAAAGAAATAGAAGAAGACTTAAATGAACAGATGCAGAGCAAAGTAAATAGAACTAGGGAAAAAACACTTAGTTAAGCCTAACAATACAAACAGAAAGAAGACAATAAAACAAAACTGAATATCGTATAATTAGAATGTATACTCTTGACCCTGGAGAAGAGTTGAGAAAATAAATCTTTCTCTTTTTGCTGCAGAGGTGATGGAACATAGGCCTGAAATCTTATGTATACTCTAAGACATTCTAAATGTGTTGGTTGGTTTAGTTGAACGCTTTCTGTTGTAGGGAAGGGAAGAGAAAAGGAAAAGGAAAAAAAAAGTATTCCCTCAACAATTTAACCACCATGCGATCATCTAGCCTTTGATCAAAGACCTTTAGTGAGGGGAATCCACTAGCTCCCAAGGCATCCATCCACTTTGGGATATCCCTAATTGTTAGGAAGTTTTCTCATATATAAACTCAAAATTAGCCTCTTCGAACCTCAATCCCCTTTGTTCTTAGGAAGCCTAATCCTACTTCCCTAAAACCACTTGTTCCCTACAAGAACAAGTGATGTCCCCTTTCACATACACACATCTCTTCCCAAAAGAATAAGTTTTGTGGAATTAGTTTCACTAGAGTTCTAGCCTCATTTTTCCTGTGGTGCCTCCCTATACCATCCAAGACACTCAGAAACAGTAAAGCCAATTTTATACAGCTATAATGTTTAGGGCTGGAAAGGCCCTTTAAAAAAAGATCATCTAGTTTCTTAACTTTTCTTTGATTCATGAACCCATTGAGCAGTATAGTGAAGCTTATACTGTAGCCTCTTTCTCAGAATCACATTATTAAGTATATAAAATAAAAAATTTAGGATTATAAAGGTAAATAAAGGTTTGTTAAAATAAAGATGTAAATTTTTTTTTCCCATTCAAGCTTTCAGATCCCCTGGAATCTATCCACAGACCTCTTGGGGGAATGGGGTGGCGATCCATGGACCCCAGGCACAGAACCTTCGAACAGGTTTAGCTTTGTTTTCCCCACCCTACCACACCCATCACAAGGACATCCGTGCTCACTCCCTCCTCCAATCTTAAGTGAAACTGTTTTTCCTTCCCGCGAATTTCCTTCTGATTCTCCCTATCTCTCTTTCAAGGTACAGTTCAAATCTCACCTCTTTCATGATGTGCTCCCAGAAATGTGCAGCACAGTCCCATTACAACCCTTCACAAAGCATTAATTGTCTACACAACATAATTTAGTCCTTGCCTGTGTACTATTGTGTCTTGTTCTCAAATATTCTCAGGTCAGTAAGTCTCTCTGTCTCAACAAAGTGCAAGGTCTTCAAGGGCAGAGACAGCATCTCCAACTCCACATTGTTTTTCACAGAGATAGAATGCACAGTAGATGCTGAATAATTGCTGGCTTACTCATTGGAAAGCAGCGCAAAGAAACATGGGCTGTACAATCAGAGGACCTGGGTTTAAAGCTGGGCTCCATCTCCTTATTACTTGCGTGTCCCCAGGCAAGTCATATAGCCTCCCTGGCCTCAGTTTCCTCATCTATAAAATGAGGGGGTTGAATTAGAAAGCCTGTGAAGTCCCATCCAGCTTTACTTCTATGATCCTAGAAATAAAAAATGACCACACTCTGAGAAAGAGTTATGGCTGACAGCAAGCAGGAAAGTGCAGATAATTCTTTCAAAGATGCGTATTCCTAACTGATGGTATTCAGACCAAAGAAGTTCTGGCAAATACCTGCAGAGGAACTCACACTGTTTCTTCCATGAGCTGTATGCTTCTCAGGGGGGCCACAGAGTTACATGGGAAAATAATAACAGCGGACACTCACAGGGCTCACAAAGCATTTTAGCTTGGTATGGGGGATATAGTAAAGGACCTAAACACAGGAAGAGCTGAGTCCTGCCTGGCTAAGTCTCAATAACAACTGTAATGATAATAATTATTATTGTTAGAGCTGGCATATATACAGCATTCTGTGGTTTGCAAAGCACTTCATGTTATCTCATCTAGTTTTCACAACAATTATAATAGCTCATATTTATACGGGGCTTACTCCTTAGGTGAGTGTCAGTTTCTCTTTCCTCCCCTCTTCTCCACAATTGGCTATGACACTTGGTCAACATGAATTTATTAAGTACTTAATATGTGCCAGGCACTGTGCTGAGGGCAGGGAATATAAATACAAGCAAAAAGAAAGACAGTCCCTGTCCTCAGGGAGCTTACAATACAATGTAAGAAGACAATCCATAAAAAAAAAAAAAACACTGGAACAACATAAGGGGGAGGTGTTTAATGGGGATGAGTGGAGGATGAAGAAGTCCAAAGGAATTCAGTCGGGTGAGAAATAGATGTGGGCATCATGGATGCCCTTCTCTTTGAAGCAGAGCTCCTCAACCAGTATTCGACACTGTAACCAGTGGGGAGGGTCACAAATACTCCAGATAAAACAGGGACATGAAGAGGCAGCCTCTCAAGGCAGAAGAGAGCTGACTATGGACTGAAGAGAGAACTAGTCCTGATAACTGAGAGCTGATCTCCAGAGAAGAGCAGACCCTGGGAACCCAGTTGAGTAACTTTCTCAGCAGAGGCAACATGAGGACTGCATGATGACAGCAAGCACAATGAAGCCCAGTTTTCTATATGTGTGCTCCACAGCCAATGAACTTAAATTTGCACTTCTAATGAGTACTGGGTGTTTTCCTTAGAGACTGTGCCCTAGGTTCATTGGGGTGGGGGGATTGTTTTGAACTAACATTTCTTACCATGCCATCTTAGCAAATGTCTTTGCTTTGAGCTTATTACATCTGTTGGTTGCCTATGATAGGAAGTTTACTGGTCATGCAGACTTGTGAGCTCTAATTTTGAGAGTGTGAACCCACAGAGCACTATTTAAATACAGAATGGGCATCATTATCCACCTGGTGACCTAACTAGCAACCTGTGAGCAAGTGTGTGTGTATGGGTTGGAGGGTGGCCAGGGGAATAGCCCTGGAGAAGAGCCTATATTATATACTCATTTTACAGATAAGGAAATGAAACTCAAATAGGTAAAGCAATTGGCCCATCCTAACTAGGATTCAAGCCTAGTTCTTTTTTTAAAATTTTATTTATTTTTAGTTTTCAACATTGACTTTTATAAGATTTTGAGTTCTAAATTTTCCCCCTCCCTCTCCTCACCCTCCCCATGACAGTGTGCAATCTGATATAGGCTATACATGTACAATCATATTAAATCATGCTATGAAATCATACTAATCATTCTATGAAAGAAGAACCAGAACAAAAGAGAAAAATCATGAGAAAGAAAACAAAAAAGAGAAAATAGTATGCTTCGATCTGCATTCAAACTCCATAGTTCTTTCTCTGAAAGTGGATAGCATTTTCCATCATGAGTCTTTTGGAATTATCTTGGATCATTGCATTGCTGAGAAGAGCTAAGTCTATCAAAGTCAGTCATTGTACAATGTTGCTGTTACTATGCACAATGTTCTCCTGGTTTTGCTCACTTCACTCAGAATCAATTCATGCAAGTCTTTCCAGGTTTTTCTGAAATCTGCTTATTCGTCATTTCTTGTGGAACAATAGTATTCCATTACATTCATATACTACAAATTGTTCAGCCATTCCTACATTCGTACACCACAACTTGTTCAGCCATTTTCCAATTGATGGGCATCCCCTCAATTTCTAATTCTTTGCCACCACAAAAATAGCTGCTATAAATATTTTTATACATGTGGGTCTGTTTCCCTTTTTTATGGTCTCTTTGGGATACAGATCTAGTAGTGATATTGCTGGGTCAAAGGGTATGCACAGTTTTATAACCCCTTGAGCATAATTTTCAAACCTGGTTCTTTCTTGACTTCAAGTCAAGTTCAAAGTTCATTTCCACATAACAAGCTCCTAATAACAATATCAGTTGCTTCTTAATTTCATTGAGCCTCAGTTTCTTCATCTGTAAAAGGGTTACTAATAATATCTGTAATACTTACTGAGCAGGATACTTGTGAGACTCAAATGAGTTAAAGCCCATAAAGCTTTTCAGAAACCTTAAAGCACTGTAGAACTGGAAGGTATTATATGCATAACTACATTTGATTCTCACAAAACCCCTCTGAGGTAGGAGTTCTTATGCCTATTTCATGGATAAGGAACTTGAATTTCAAGGATGTTGGATGATTTGCCCCAGATCAATATAGCTACTGAATGTTGAGCAGAGATTTGAACTCTAGCCTTCTGACTATAAAACCTGTATTCTTTTCATGTATCGCAGTCCCTATCTGTGTGAGACCCCAGTGGAAAAAGCAAAGGAATTGGAACCAGAGGACACAGTTCATATTTTGCCTCTGACAAATCCTATCCTTGGGCAAATGAAGAAAGAGACAAAGAGAGTTATAGATAAAGACAGAAAGACAGAGATGGAGAGGCAGAGAGAAAGACAGAGAGAGAAGAGGAAGAACAATTAGAGTTAGAAGAAGAGGAAGAAGGAAGAGGAGGAGGAGGATAAGAAGAAGAAGAAGAAGAAGAAGGAGAAGGAGAAGGAGAAGGAGAAGAAGAAGAAGAAGAAGAAGAAAAAGAAGAAGAAGAAGAAGAAGAAGAAGAAGAAAGAAGGAGGAGGAGGAGGAGGAGGAGGAGGAGGAGGAGGAGGAGGAGGAGAAGGAGAAGGAGAAGGAGAAGGAGAGGAAGAAGGGAGAGAGGGAAGAATGGAGGAAAGGAAAGAGAGGGGGAGGGAAAAAGGGAGGAAGAGAGAGGGGAAAAGAGGGAAGAAGAGAGAGAGAGAGAGAGAGAGAGAGAGAGAGAGAGAGAGAGAGAGAGAGAGAGAGAGAGATTTGGAAAATGACTCAAAGTTCCCTTCCAGCCTGAAATCTATGATCTCATGAAAAGTATGTCACTCTGTGGTACTGAGAGTTCTAACTTTAGAAATAATCTTAATGGTATCAAATAAACACTCTTCCATTTCCCTGTGGGTCAGAGGTATGTGTCTGAATACAGAGATATAAAAAACCCATCTCCCTGTGGGGACATTTTTCATCTCATCTTCAAGCAAACAAACCTAGTGGGGCAACAGTTGAAAACAGAAATTGGCAGGTGTAGCTATTCCCCAGATTAGAGGCATACTTACAGACAATGGGAAAGAGTGAGCCTGCGACCAACCAGGCACCATAGAGAGTATTAGACTGGACCCATAAAACAATCAGAAAAGAATACCCTCTTTAGGGGTATAAATTGGTTCTTAGAAATAAATTAACTATGATGCATGTTAGGCCCACTGGTAATTCCTTAGGCCCACTGGAAAGCCACTTAGCTCCTTGGAAAGGAATTTATTAAAACTTTCAGTGATCTGGAAGAGCAAATAACTAACTTTATCCCAAGAATGAACTTAATGACTATGCCAAATTTCACTGAATTTCCTAGAAAGGCCTTTGGTAGTCACCTTGTCCTACCCACCTCTGAACAAGAATCTCCTTTACAATAGCCCCAACAAGGTCACTCAGTCTTTGTCTGAAGACCTTCAGTAAGTGGGAGTCCACTGCTTCCAAAGGTGGGCCATTCCACTTTGGGAGAGCATTGATGATTAAGATGTTTTTGTTTGTATATAACCCAATAAACCTGATGAGGTTATAGGGATGCAAGCATGACATTGTGGCGAGAGTGCTGGATTTAGAGATAAATATCTGAAAATTAACAAGACCAGGAATAAGATCACTTAACTCTAAGCCTCATTTTTCTCATCTATAAAATGTTGGGGCTGGAGTAGATGATCTCTAAAAACCTTTTCAGTTCTAAATTTATGGCCCTTTCTTTGAAACTTCAATTGTGTTTTCTGTGGAAAGGGGGCAAGGGGAGGGGGAAAGGGAAAGAGGTGAGAAGGGAAGGAAAAGAGAGAAAGAGAGAGAGAAAGAGAAAGAGAAAGAGAGAGAGAGAGAGAGAGAGAGAGAGAGAGAGAGAGAGAGAGAGA
>NW_020954751.1:5544246-5566643 GCF_900497805.2 Vombatus ursinus | reverse complement strand
AGAGAGAGAGAGAGAGAGAGAGAGAGAGAGAGAGAGAGAGAGAGAGAATATTCCAGGCATTGCGTTAGGTGCTGGGAATAGAAATATGAGACAGCAAAATAGTTCCGTCATCGTAGAGCTTACATTCTAAAAGGGCTGACAAAATACAGAGGGAAATAGCAAGGGTTGGGAGGAGGGGCAGAAAGGCAGGGCGGGGTGAGGTATATCACTAACAGTGGGGATGGCCAAGAAGGATCATGAAGGCTAGGTTCTGGTCAAGATAAGACAAAGACAAAGAGCCCAGGTTGGTTCTAGACAAGGAGTTTCTGTGAGGAGAAAGCGGGAATGATGACCACAATATAGCAATGACCAGGATATATTAATACTCATTAATATCTCACTGAAAAGGTTGAGGACATCTCCTGGGCCTGAATACTTATCCACACATTCATACTTCATTAAGGATGAATTGTTTAAGTCTCGGGATTCAGGGATGATGATTGAATTGGCCGAAGCTACTGTTGGCTAGGCAGCTACGTGGTGCAGTGGATGGAGTGCCAGGCCTGGAGTCAGGCAGACTTGAGGTCAAATCCAGCCTCAGACTAACTGTGCGACCCTGGGCAAATCACTTAACCCTGTTTGCCTCAGTTTCCTCGTCTGTAAAATGAGCTGGAGAAGGAGATAGCAGTGTCTCTGCCAACAAAGCCCCAAATGGAGTCACAAAGAATCAAACACAACTGAAATGACTTAACAACAACAACAACTAGGCCAATTAAAGGAAACAAGGAGTCTTTAAGTGGAGAATTAGAAAGTTGGTGAGATAGAATGGACCTGGGTCCCAGGGGAGCAGAAAATGAATGAGTGAAAAGGAAGCCTGCTCATCTGCACAGCCCCCTAAGGAGAACTGCTAATAGCAGCCTTGCCAAGGCAGGGCCAAAGGTGTGTTTCAGTTGAACGAGCTCTCAGACATGTAGGCTGTGAGTGTCAAAGCCTCCCTACCACACGGTCCCCAGAGAGGAAGGAGCCATGTAACCCAGCCTCCTAGAGAGGAGGGCAGAGGGAGGGGGGATTTCTGGGACAATGCTGAGTTCTAGGACCCAGTTTTCTATAGAGAAAAGGGGGACTTCCTGGAGAGTACCAACCTCCCTGAGAAAAGAGAATCAAGCACTTGACCAGCCCCAGAGCTGGATGAAACCCAGGTTATATGAAGAGGCAAGCAGCAAGAGACCAAGTTATGATATAACCATGCGACACTGTGGTGAAAACACTGGTTCTGAAGGCAGAGGACCTGCTTTCCAATTCCACGTCTGATAATTAGTACATATATGGTATGACTCTGGGCAAAGCACCCAACCTCCCTGGGCCTCGTGTTCTCATCTATAAGATGATGCATTTGGACTATTTGACCTCTGAAGTTTCTTCCAACTCTACATCTATTATCCTAATAATCCTATGATCCAACTTTACCAACTCCAACTACATGAGTTATTTAGTGGGTACAGGTCCTGTGGGAAAGGGAGTTTTCTCTAGAGCAAGGGTTCTTAAACTGGAGTATGGGTAGATTTCAGTGTGTCTATAAATCTGGATGGGGGAAAATTTATATCTTTATTTTCACTAGCCTATAGCATTCCCTTCTGTTAGGAGTGTTTTAAAAAGAAAATAACATTCTGAGAAGGAGTCCATAAGCCTCACCAGATTGCCACAGGGGTCCATGACACAAAAGATTAAGGACCCCTGGTCTAGAGCAATATGAAATTTACTTTTCTTCTGAGGAGACTTTTAAACTTCAGGGTAGTACTGTAAGGTTGAGGCCTATAAATAAAGAATAACTCATCAGAATGTGAGGAGTTCCCTTTCTAAAATTGCCAAATTCTTTTCCATTCTGAGGAGAATCTAACCCCTTAGAATGGTACAAGTCAAGAGGCTTCTGTAGATCCCAGGGACGGAAGATGAGACTCATCTAAAATGAGAAAATTGTATTGACAGTTGATGGGCTAGTTTGTTGGAGTTTTGCATTTTCTCTGAAGTAAAATAAAGGCTTTCTTTGACATAATATGCATTATTTCCTCACAGTGCCCAGAACACAGTAAGCGTTTAACAAATACTTGTTAATTGATTTATTGGTGGGAGCTAGAGGTCCTTTTACCTATATCTGTGGAGAACTAAGCATGAGCTATACTCTGAGACTGGCAGAGGAAACTCTTGATGGAGGCAAAATGAGCCAAAGATATGGTTTTCAAGACAGTCTCAAGACTGAACCTAATCTATATAAAAACAGAGATTGGGATGCCAGATTATGGGTCACACTTACATTAAACCTACATTTGCCTCTCTCCCGCTTCCACTCACTGCTCTTACTTCTGTCCTCCAAAGGCCAGTCACAAACAAATCTAATCGCTCTTCCACGTGGTCTTTATGAATAACAAGCCCTCACCTCTGTACTTTCATATACTTTTATATTCTACTTAGTAATATAGTTATGTATGTGTGTACATCAACTGATCAGTCAGCAAGCATGTATTAAGCACCTGCTATGTACCAGGCACTGTCCTATGAATAAAACGACAAAAATGAAAGAGTAAGGAAGATAATGTGTACCTATATAAATGTATGCATAATATATGTCTAACAGGGGAAGAAGGAGGCTGGCCAATGGGAATCCCATACTTTGAGGAGCTTGTACAGTGCTCTGCTTCATGCCCTTTTGGATGTTTCCTGGATGTTTTCTGCTTCTAGAAGATTGTGATGATATGGAAAGGAAGGGCCTGGATCTTCTTTTGGAATGCTCTCTCTCTCTCTCTCTCTCTCTCTCACTGTCTCTCTCTCTCTCTCTCTCTCTGTGTGTGCGTGCACGCAAGTAGGCATGTGTGTGTGGTCTCTGTCTCTATGTCTTTGTCTCACTGTCTTTCTCTGTGCATGTGTGTGTGTGTGTGTCTGTCTGTCTCTTTATCTTTGTCTCTCTGTCTGTCTCTGTCTCTGTCTCACTGTCTTTCTCTCTCTGTCTCTCTCTTTGTCTGTCTTTCCTTCCCTTCCTCCTTTCCTTCCTGCTTCCCTCCCCTAAGGTCTTGCTATATTGGAAAGTTTCTAACGAAACCCTGAGGATAATAACATTAGTATTTATATAACATTTTAATGTTTGCAAAGCACTATACAAATATCATCTCATTTTATCCTCACAATAACACTAGGATGTAGGTGCTATTATTATCCCCATTTTATAGATGAGGAAACTGAGGCAGATAGAGGTTAAATAACTTGCCCAGGGTCACACAGCAAGTGTCTGAGGCAGGATTCGAACTCAGGTCTTCGTGACTCCAAGTCAGTCCAGCATTCTATCCACTGTGCCACATAGGACCAGCTTAGCTAAGTGTGTAAATGTTCATCACCAAAGGGTCACCAAATAGCCACTAAGTGATAAATTTGTTTAACCACAGTCACTCATAAATATAACTTATTAGGGAGGGTTTGCCATTGGCATTGCGAGGGGAATCCCTACAATAACTAACTAAAGGAAGTTTTGAAGTAGCTAATCAAAATAGAAAGTATCTAAATCTCTAACAAAAATGAATTCCAATAAAATGGCCAAGCTTGAAGAGATATGAAATGTCATTTTCCAACCTTCTTTGAAGAGGTAGGGGACCAAGCTTATAAAACATTTCAGATAATGTCAGAAATTTTTGATGTGTTAGTTCTGATGAACTTTTTTTCCTCTCATTTTTTATATTTTAAGACATAGCTCTCTAGAAGGGGGTCAGAAGAAGAATATATTAAGAAATGTAGGTGATGTTAAAACTTAAGATATCAGTAATATTTATTTTTTAAAGCAAAGAATTCCTATACAACCAAAGATTTTTTTTGCCATTCTTCAAAGCCTACTGCGATGGTTTTAAAGCTGCAAGATGGTGTACTAGCCTCTCTGACACCTAAATGTAGCCTTTATATTCCTCCTGAGAAGAGAGAGCGTAAGGGGTAAACAGCTTAAAATAATGCCTTGTCTGCTGTTTGCACAGACCCTTGTCGAGGTTACTTTTGGAGAAAGTTGCTAATGGACAAGGTCTGGGGAAAAGAAAGATAATAGTACTGAGGTAAAATGTTAAGGCTTTTTCAAAACTGATATAGCCTGACCCTTCTAAACAACAGGAGGGTCCTGCTGTTTGCCCAAGCCTCCACCAATGCTCCAGTTTGAACAATGGTCCCACAGGATGAAAGCTACTTAGAGGCCTCAAGTTGGTTATGGAAGATAAATAAATAAAGAAGCAAAAGACATTAGAAGATGGAGTCATCTTTTATCAGGGGTTCATGTTGCCATTTGCTGAAGAACTAACACCAGGCTGCTTCTTCATTTCCTAGACCCAGCAATAACTTCATCCCCATGACCCAGGTGACAGGCTTTGCGTGTTTGGTGAGCTCAGTTTGCTCGCTAATGGAGTTCAGGGTCCATTATCACATGCAATTGATCTTCATTTCAGGACCTCCTGAGGATCACTGCACAGAGGTGACTCAGCAGCTTCACTGACTTTTCTTCTTCCTAGAGAAAAGCTAACTACCTTTTCTTGTGACTGGATACACTGAGCTCCCTCTGCCTGCTACCTCTACTGGCAATGGTCTTCAGGGTTTGAAATTCCCTCTAGGTCCTTCTGGGGTCATACCTTCTGCTAGTTTCAGTTCCGATTTTGTTTCTAATAGTCTTTATGATTCACCTGACTACATTTTTGTCATCCTCAAACCATTGGAAAGTGAAGGTGGGTTGTTTTTTGTTTGTTTGTTTGTTTGTTTCCCAGTGGATAGAATGCCAGGCCTGGAGTCAAGAAGACCTGAGTTCAAATCTGGCCTTCAGATACTTATTAGTTGTGTAACCCTGGGCAAGTCACTTAACTCTGTTTGCCTCAGTATCCTCATCTGTAAAATGAGCTGGAGAATGAAATGGCAAACCAGTCCAGTATCTTTGCCAAGAAATCTCAAATGGGGTCAGGAAGGGTCAGGCATGACTGAAAAACAACTGAACAACAACAACCACAACCACATAATAATAAACTTTTTTATACGTGTACTTGGAATTGTTGTCTAGCTACTCCATGTGGTGTTGTGACAATAGCACCAGACTGAGTTAGAGAACCCACATTTAAACTCTCCCAAGCTGTGGGACTTTGACTCAGTTATTTAACCTCTCTGAGGTATCCATTGCCTTAGCATGAAAACAAATATAATGATAATAATTATATTTATACTTCCTAATCTCATATGGTGGTTGTAGAGCTCAAATTGGATGCCAATAAAGCAGGTTGTTATTAATTTATTACTACTACTAATAATAGATACATAGATAACATTACCAAATGCCTTTTGAATTTCCTATATGTATCTCAAGATCAACATACCCAAAACAGAACTCACAACCTTTTCCCCAAAATCCTACCTTCTTCCAAATGTTTCTATTGCTAAAAAGGACTTGAACAACCTTATTGTTATCCTCGACCCCAATCTTGAACTCACTTCATGTATCTAATCAATTGCTGCCTTGTCATTTCAACCTTTACCACATCTTTCATACGTCCTTTCCTCCATGCTCACACATCTAACAGCTTGGTACAAGCTCTCATCACCTCATGCCTATACTATTACAATAGCCTTCTGGTTGATCTCCCTGCCTCAAGCTTCTCTCTGCTCCAATCCACCAACCACTGAACTGCTGAAGTGATTTTCCTAAAGCCCAAGTCTGACCATGTCACCCTGCTACTCAATAAGTTCCTTGTTCCCTCCAGAGTCAAATGTGAAATTCTCCTTTAGGCATTTAAAGTCCTTGACAATCTTGCTCCCTTGCTATCTTTCTAGTTTTCTTCCATCTGATTCTCCTCCACGCCCACTATCCAGCAATAATGGCCTCCTTGCAGTTCTTCGTGCAAGACATCATTTCCTGGCTCTATCCTCCATTTCACTGGCTGTCCTCCATGCCTGTCTAGAATGCTCTTCCTCTTCATCTCTGTCCATGGCTTACCTGGTTTCCTGCAAAACCTAGCTCAAATCCTACCTTCTACAAGAAGTTTATCCCAGTTGTCCCAACCTTCCTCCCACTCCTCTGTGGCTAGTGCCTTCAGTCTAGATAACCTTCCACGCACTCTCTATACATCTCTTATGTACATAATTGTTTGCATCTTGTCTCCTTCATGAGTACCTTGAGGGCAGGGACTATTTTTGCCCTTCTTTGAGCATCCTCAGTCCTCAGCACAGTGTCCAGTTTATAGTAAACACTTAATAAATGCTGTTGACTAACATTTATGTAATACTTTAAGCAGTATATTGTATAAACATTTATATATGTGTATGTATATATATATGTGTAAATATACATAGATAATAATAGCACCTGTACTATCTCATTTGATCAATCCACTGAGGTAGAGAAATGGTATTATCCCCATTTTACAGATGAAGAAACCAAGGTTAAGAGAGAATAAGTGATTGGCCCAAGGTCTAACTCAAGTATGCGTAAACCCAAGTGGAACACTCTATCCACTATGCCCCCCAGATTCCCTATGCTACTTTGTTTAGCTTCTCTTGGTTATTTAATCCATTTCTAATCTGAATTATAGTTACTGATGTGCATATCCCACCAATGATGCCTACTGCTATTTGCCTAGTAGGTGTTTCATCAATATTTGTTCAAATAGATTAAATTCACCAGAATCTGGAGCTTTGCTTTTACAAAGTGCTTGCAGGGCTTGGATGCAAACCCAGGTCTTCTGGCTCCAAGTCCATTGCTTTTTATACTCACACGCAAACCCAGAGTAAATGCTAAAGGTCAAGTTGCCATTTTCTAACATTCTTTGGGCCTGTCACTATCCCAGTAACCCTTTACCCAGCAAAAAAAAAAAAACCATCTACACAAAGGGAATGTCTACACTGTATATAGTATGGAGGTAAGAGTGAGTTAGAATCAAGGGTGTGCTGGAGACCGTTCAAATTAATTTCTGAAAGCTGGTAAGTAAATTTTCAGTGTGAGCACTTCCACCTAAGGAATCAACAAATGCTACAAATTAAGGCTTGAGATATTATTCTGTTAATTGTTTAGTCTTAAGAAAAGGATGGAGAAAATGTTGATAATGCAATTAAACTTGCACACATTTTTTTTCCCAGAAAGCTGGTTACTAAACATTTACCAGCATACCCCTACATAGAATTATAGAATAATATAATTATAGCACTTTAGAAGCTCAGAATTCAACTAGTTCAACCCCTACCTGAAACATGGATCTTGTCTACGTTTCAAACAAGTGGTAAATAAATCTCCATTTAAAGACTTTCAATTCAAAGGAATTTACTTCCAACCAAGGTAAATTCGACCCATTTTTAGACAACCCTGATTATTAGCAAATCATTTTCTTATGCGGACCCAATATGTTTCAATTTCTGTAACTTTCTTCCATTTCTCTTTGGTCTGTTCTCTGGGCCCAAGCAGAATAAGTTTAAATCCACCTTTCCTATGACAGCCCTTCAGGTGATCTAAAAAAAAAAAAAACTATCTTGTCTCCTTCACTTTGGCCATATTCCTATCACCCAGCATCTACCTGAGCTGATCCTCCGGCCACTGTCCCAGGGACCCTGCTCTCCTGATTAGTAAGAGCTTACTCTATCTAGCTGATCCCAGACCCACTACTCTTCCACCGTGGCTATCCCTCTGCACTTATCTCTTTCTCTGGGAACAGTTAAAAAAAAAATCAAAGCTGGCATTATTGGAAAGGCTGTGTCTACTGATTGACCTGTGATTCTGCTCATCAATTCTGTGGATTCCAGACCAAAATACCTTTCCCCTGGCCACCTCTTGCTAATGCATTGTCTTCTTCTGTTAAAATGGAATCCCCTTGAGAACAAGAGCCATCTCCCTTTTGCATTATTTCCAGTACAGTAATATCCCCACCAGAGTAGATGACACATAGTAAGCATTTAATAAATGCTCATTGATTCATTCCGCTATAAATGTTGTCTTCTCCTGGCTAAACATCTCTATTTCTTTCCTCATACTGTTTAGTCCCTCACCATCTTTTTCATCCTCTTTTAAAGGAATTCCAGCTAGCCAATGATACTTTGATTCTAGGTTAGATATTGATCAAATGAAAAGATAAACTGGGTTTATTCTATCAGTGAACATTTTTGAAGTGTGCCGTCATAATTTCCACCACTCATCTGCCCCCATTGTGCGAAGTTAACTCTCCTCCAAAGGGGTGGCTCTCTGCTGAAAAAATTAATGACTCCTTGTAGTTCAAGTCCCAGATTTGACAGTTATTAATTTTGTGAAACTGGGCAAGTCACTACACACCTTTGCACCTTTGTTTTCTCATCTGTGAAATGGGGATAATAATGCTGTTACTGCCAACTTCAAAGGGGAGCAGACCTTAAGGCCTAAAAAAAATAAGAGTTGTTATTACTGTATGCGACTGTACTATACATAGTAAGTACCCTATGGAAAGACTTGTGGGGACACACTGGCCTGGGTAGATGAAGAGGACTGACCCTCCACCCCCATGCAAAGTCTTCTCCACTTCCCTGAACGCGATTCTGCCCTTCACCCCCTGCTAGGTTGCTGCCACTGATGGAGCCAAGCCATGACACTCCAGAGCCAGCCCACACACCACCTGAAATACAGCCTTGGCAGTAATTAGTGCAATTAAACACTTGAGGGAGAAATAGAGGTAATCAGGATCATAATTGCCTAGTTTGAAATCTGGCCAGTTCGTAGAGGCTAACATCCTCATCCTGACAAGTGTTGGGATGAGGGGTGGGGCAGGGCAGAGAACCCTATAGCAAAAGGAGTTTAAGTGTGTATGTTTCTTTTTCCGACAGACCTAGAAAATATGCACTGAAAGTCTAAGTGCCAAGTACAGATCCTTTCCAAACTATTAAGTGGGCAGGTAATACAACGTTCATGAATTTAACAGGATTTTCTACGCTGCAAACTCTCAAATCTCTGCTAAAAAAAAAAAAAAATGCTCCTATGTTTTTCTTATCTGTTCAGCCTAGTCTGCTATGTTTGAATAAGAGACCGGCACTGCTATCTGGAATATGTTCTTCATTGTGTTCTTTCTGCGGAGAAAATTACAACAGGAAAGACAAGGGGAGGGTGAAGAAGAACATTATATTCTAAACAGTCTCAGAAAGATAATTGCAATGATTCTCTCCCTCTCTCCTCAATCACCCCCTAGTTTCCCAGCATTCTCTTTTTTCCTCTCGGCTCCACAGCCTGGCTTGGTCTAAGGGATCCAGGGATTCAAACAATTAGAGAAGGCCAGGGCTGGAAATCACCGTAAAAACACAGGATATTAGGAACCTGAAACATTTGACATGGACAGGTGCTTAAAACATAGAATATCAGAACATAGAGCATAGGAAGTCAGAGCTGGAAGGAGCCTTAACGATCATTTAATGCAATCCCTGTGTTTTATTGAGGTTATCCAAAAAATTAGTGGATGATCCAGGGCTAGAATCTAAATCTCCTGACTCCCAAACCAATTTTCTTTCCATTACATGACGTTAGGCTTGGCGTCAAGACTAGGGCTGGCAAGTTAAGCAACCATCACTTAAACTGCAGTACTTGAAATTGTTCATGGAACGAATACATATGGAAGTAAGTAGGTTTATTTGTATATAAACATATATGCACATTTGCATATATGAATTATAACAGTGATTACCTTGGACCCCACTGGTTAAAGGTCGGGCGCATCACCTTCACATCCCTCCATTCCCCCATACTCTTCAGGGGGCTTGGGAACACCTACTCTCTCTGCTGCTTGCTCAAGCCCTCATCTATGATATTCTCCTAATTTCAGAGGTCCCCTGAACACCAGTTCCATTTAACCACATAATAGATAAGCTTTACAAAGGAATAGTTACTCCAAAGGTATAGCAAGAAGAAACATATGACTATGCCCTCCAAGGTTAGGGATGGAATAATCGCTCTATGCATCACCTCACTCTCTTGAAAGGGGAGAAAGATTAAGTTCATAATTTTACTTAGTTCCTACATAGCCTTAACCCCCTCCAAATTCTAAGTCCAAAGGCCCCTTGGGCTCAAGTCCAAGTACTTTGGCTCTTTAGGGCTTCCCTACCAGGCTAGAATCCAGGCTGGAATTTTGCCTCTACTGTCCACATGGGTCAAGTTTCCAGGTCTGGGGATTGTGCTGTCTATACCTTCAACTGAAAATGACAAATGAAAGAGATTACAACTCCAAGCTCATTTCTCAGGGCTATAGAACCTAAAGGGGAGAGCGGAGAAGTTAGCCCTTCAGTGGGCAATAAACAAAGAAATGGAGCATTTTTTAAACCATCCTAGAACACGTATGTGCCATTTTCCAGTTCTAGATAATAAGTTCAACATTTTTGTTACTCAGTTTTCCTTATATATCAACACATGACCCACATAGGCAATTAAAAATTGGAAAATCAGTAAATGGTGTCCACAAGAAAATATTCAACAATTTCTACAAATATCTATTAATTGCTTACTTTGTTCAAAGGAGTATTCTAACTGTTATGCAATTCTGTATGAGAGGCTCTCATTCATTGGACACTCAAAATCTTAATATACTTTGGGGTCAATTAACATAGGTCTACCCCCACTACACATAATCAAAGCATCTCAGAGGTGAAAGGCACTTGAGAGATCCTTTAGTCCCACATGACCAAGAATCTCCTAATTTCCAAAAAATGGTCATTCAGTGTTTACATAAAGACCTTAAGTGAGGGTGAACTCATTACCCAAAGTCTACTCATTCCACTTTGGGATAGCTCTAAGCATCAAGAAGGTTTTATTTATAGCATGTCCATGTCTGTTTCCATCTTCTGCTTCTAGATATGCCATCTGGGGTCAAGCAAAAGAAACCTGACCCCTCTTCTCCATGATAGTCCTTCATTGAAGTCTCCTCTTCTAGGCTAAATATCCCCAAGTCTTTAAATCAATCCTCAAATGACATGAATTCAAGACCGTTCACAATCCCAATTCTCTTTTTCTCTACACTCTAGCTTAGAAATGTTCTTCCTAAAATATGGCACCCAGAAATACACACACTACTCCAAAGTTGGTCTGACTAAGGAAGGTCCCCACAGGACTCTTATTTTCCTAATCCTGCACACCAGGCCTTTCTTAATGAAGCATTAAATTGCATTCATTTTCCTGGTTTATCTAATGAGTTTTCACTGCAACAAGGCAAGTCTTTTACTACTCCTACCCCACTTGCCGCAAAAGTTATTCTAAGCTTTCTCTTCTTGCTTCAAAACTCCCATAGCATTCTTTCCAACCCACCTCATCAGCTGAGAATATTACCTACTACTTTACTGAAAAAATCAAGGCCATTCACTCTAAGTTTCTCGTCTTTCTTCCTCTTCATTGTTAACTTGTTGACATAATTCTCCACTATCTCCTCCTATACTCCAGTCTGTGATGAAAAGGTGGCCCTTCTTCTTGCCAGTGCCCTCATGAATGAATGAAAGAAGGAATGAATCAGTGAATCAATGAAGTATTTATTAAATGTGAGACACTGTAGTAAGCACCAGGGGGACAAATAGAAAAGTAAGTCAGCCCTCGTTCTCAAGGAGCTCATATTTTAATGGAGAAGACAACACACATAGAAGAATTCAGCTGCAAGTCAGATGGAGAAGTCCTATGGTGTTTAGTGTATTACAGCAAAGCAGATGTTAGTGCCTCTTTTTTAATATCATTCCTACTAATAAAATCATCATTGAGCCATTTGACAGTGCCAAAGACTTTGTTGACAATGACCTTGGTAACAAGAATTTTCCTTTCTGGGTCTTTGGTAGCTGTAGCTATAGCAGCTGAAGGAGCAGTTGCCAGGCTACATCTCCATAGAGATTGCTTCCTAGGATGATGGCTAAGGTCACTGAGCTGGAAGCATTGCTATTCCTGAATCTCTGGGGTTTGGGATCCAGGGCTGTCTCCATCAGGATCTGAGGGGAGATGACGGTCACAGTGGTGGTGATGGTTTGATTTGCCCGGCATCTGTTGCTTGCTATCTCTGCCTTATTGCTTCTCCTAGGCTGGTTTGCCTGTGAGTGGCAATTAGTTGGCAGCTGGTGAGGATGTCTGGCCTCTTCTCCACAGCAGCCACCACACTGGATGACAGCTGTGAGGGCTGAGATGGAAGTAGAAAAAGTAGTAATCCAGGAGGGAGGGGGGTGTTGCTGCTCCCAAGGTTCTTGTGTCTCCCCATCCTTTTGCTGGCCGTTGATTAGCAAGTGTTGCCAGTAGCTATGAGAAAGTGGATAGAGCACTGGCCCTGGAGTCAGGAGAACCTGAGTTCAAATCCAGCCTCAGACACATAACACTTAGAGCTGTGTGACCTTAGGCAAGTCACTTAACTCCATTGCCTAGCCAAAAATAAAAGAATCATTAAAAAAAATAAAAGAAAAGTAGGCCCCTTCTCCAAAACACGGCTAAAGCAGGTCTGGTGCCCTGGGGAATGCTGTTATTCCCAAGGCTCTTGGGTTCAGGGTCCTAGCCTGTCTCTGTAAGTGGATAGATGGTGCTTAAGGTGTTGGTGGTGATTTGATTTGCCTGGTGACGCTACTTCCCAGCTTCCCCTTGATCCCATTCTCTCTCATCTTTGGCAGGTTCACCCCCTCCCCTCCCTGCACCAATCTTACCCACTTTCTCTATAATCTTTAATCTCTTCCTCACTACTGGTCCCTTCCCTGCTACTTATAATCACAAGCAAATCTCCACCATCACTTTAAAAAGCACTTTAACAGATTCAACCACCCCTGCTAACTATGGTCCCATACCTCTCCTCCCTTTCTCAGACTCCTTGAAAAAAAAAATTCTATTCTGATTCCTTCTAATTTCTTTCCCATTGTTCAGTTGTGTCTGATTCTTAGTAATTCCATCTGAGGGTTTTCTTGGCAAAGATACTGGAGTGGTTTGCCATTTCCTTCTCTAACTCATTTTACAGATGAGGAAATTGAGGCAAATGTGGTTAAGTGATTTGCCCAGGGTCACAGAGCAAGTAAGTGTCTGAGACTAGATTTGAACTCAGGTCTTCCTGAACCCGTTCCAATCTATCCCCCACATAGCTGCCAAAGTTATTTTCCTAAAGTGCAGGTCTAAGTCACCCCCTGATCTCATTAGCTTCCTACTACTTTTAAGACCAAATACAAATGGACTCCTCTGGCATCGAAAGTTCTTCATCATCTGACCCTATCCTCCCTTTCAGTCTTATTATATTATATTCCATTCTACCTACTCTGTAGTCCATCCAAATTATTCACACCACTCCTCTCACATGACAAGACATCTCTTTTTTCCATGCCTTTGAAGTGGACATCTTTCATGTCTGAAACACATTATTTCTTAACCTCTACCTCTGAGAATATCTGTTATCCTTCAAGGCTAAATTCAAGCTCTAGCCTTCGCTCAGGACATTTCCAACCCCACCCCTCCCCAGCCCCAACACCCTCTAGTGCCTTTCATTCCAAGTTCATTTGTATCTGTTCTTTATATGTGTTGCATACCTATATGTGTTCACGTAGTCTCAGCTATTAGAATGTAAGTCCCTTAGGGTCAAGAGCCATTTCAGTCTTTGTCTTTGTACCGCTAGAACCTTTCACAGTGCCTTACATGTGATAGACACTTAATAAATGTTTGCTGATTTATTGACTGACTGATTGGATTGGTTGCTCGAAACCACAATATGTTCATACTGACTGTCTCAATGTACAGAATTTTATTTTCTCAGACCTATAGAGGTCCTCAGAGATCATCTAGTCCAACCCCTTACCTGAAACATGAATCCTCTCTAGAGCATCCCAGACAAGTAGTCCTCTAGCCATTGCTTGCAGGTGACTCCTAGAATACTTTCCTGTTCTGAATCCAATGATCCTCTCACCTGCCCTGACTGAGGGGATTACAGGCAGCTGATTACACCAATCACTGAAAACTCTAGTTCATAAGATCATAAATTTAGTCCCAGAAAGAACTTAGGGGTCACAGGATCATAGACTAGAAGCAACTTTAGAAATCACCTAGTCCAACCCTCTCATTTTACAGATGAGGAAACTGAGGCCCAGAGAACTGGGCCTGAACGTCACACAGAGTAGATGGCAGAGCTGGAGAGTTGAACTCAGGTCCCATGACTCCAAATCTTATATTCTTTCTCCTTCACTAAGCAACCTAGACTTATAGAACATTAGAACCAGAGAGCAACTTTAAAGTCATCAAATCCAACCTCTTCATTTTACATGTGAGGAAACTGAGACCCAGAGAGGTAACTGGAACTTGGATCAATTCAAGCAGCTTGTTGGTAGCATACGTGATAACAGAACTGGTCAAGCTGATTCTTAAAGTATCATTTTTAAAATATCATTTTTCCTGACTTGCTACACTGAGAGTATCTCATAGTTCAGAAGAAAATTTCATAATAACCAGAAAATTGCCTAGGGATTTTTTTTCTTGAATACAAATCTAAGTTTTCAGATTGTTGGCTTTGAGGTTTTTTTTTAAGGTTTTTCTCCTGTAAAGGAAGATTACAATAATAACACTTACATATTGTCTTTCATTTTCAAAGCAGTTTCCTGGCACAGTACTCTGAAAACTGGCCCTGCTTTGGTTCTTTTCAAAGATGTGAACACCTACCCTGGACCCAGAACTGAACTGGATATCATATAGGGATGAAGGTGAAAATTTAAAATTTGATGCTTGTCCTCAGGGAGCTGATAATCTAGTTTGGGATACAAGACTGAGTTGCGTGCAAAGATTACCAAAAAAGATGAGATTCAAATTTTAGGTCTTGTGACTTTTGGGCAAATCCCTGGATCTTGGTTTTCCCATCTGGAAGTTGGACTAGATACCATCTGAGTTCCCTTCCAACCTGATGATTCTGTGATTCCACCCGCCAGTATCCTTGCCCTCTCTGAAAGACCAGAACAGATATCAGCTTCTTCTCCATGCATCCTGCACTGATCTCACTCTTCTTGAGTCTTTCATTGCAATACCTTTGGATATCTCCTTTTTGCTTTTCATAGCATAACTTGCATTGTAGTTGTTTCTGTACAGTTATCCCTTCCATCAAGGGTTAAGGGGTACAGCACCCCTCCCAGTCACCCCACATGCATGCACACACACAGCATCTGGAAAATCCTCTTAAAATTTTTTGGCCCTCCCTTCAAATACCAGAGAAGAAGTCTGACTTTTTTTCTTTTCCTTTTATAGGGTGGTTACAGCACCTCATTATAAAATCTGGATTAAGTATTTGGTCACAGGCTCTGTGTCTTCTGCTGGCCTTCACTTATCATCTGCTGCTTCTGCAGAACTTCAAAAAAAATTCCCATTTGCTTTCTTATGCTGACCCACAATACAGCAAAACCATCAAAACCACCAAAACCACAATGGGGAAAGTTGTGATGTGGAAGGGATAACTGTAATTATCTCACCATACTACAAGATTATAAACTCTTTGAGGGCGGGGACCTTGTCTGTTTTACCTTTATATCTCAGTGCACAGTGCCTTTCTATATATAGCCTTTCATGATTCCTCCCCTCCACCATGATAAATATTTGTTAAACTGAATTGAAGTCTCCAAACATAATATATATGTATGTATGTGTATAGAGTGTGCATATGTATATATGCATGTGTATATGTGTATATATGTATATATGTGTATTGTATATATGTATGTGTGTGTATATACTGTGTATATGTATATGTATATGTGTATATGTGTTTATATGTATATGTGTGTGTGTGTATATATATATATACACATGTATGTATATGTATATATGTTGCCTAGGAAGATAGACACCCTTAGAGATCAGCCTTGAGCTCATGTAATTAGAGAAGGTTTCCTGGGTGTTATGGGACTCTAAAAGGGCCTTGAAGAACATGGAAAATTAGAAAGGAGTGCAGAAGGTATTCTAGGAAAGAGATCAGCATAAATAAAGGCAGCAAGGTGAGAACAACATGCTGTCATTTCAATCAGTATATATTTTTCCATTCCATACTATCTCTCTGTTCAATGATGAGGCAGCCTTGCTGGTTGGCCTATAGGCACACCTTTGGGAAGAGTTTGGCACTGCAGTTGCAGAATTCAGAGGTGACTTTCAGCTTTGTTTCCCTGATCACAATCATTCACTATGGGTCAAATTTCCCACATGTGGACTGGTATATAATCTCAGGTGTCTTTAGAAATGCCCACAGGTCAAATTGTGATATATTCACAGAATCACAGAATTTTACAATTAAAAGGTATCTTAGAGGACATGAAGTCTGATACCCACTGAACAGAAATCTGCTCTATGACATCTCCTGCAAGTGATCATATGTCTAATGCTTGAAGACACAGAGGGAGGGAGCTCACATACTAGCTATAGTTCATTCAGTCAATCAACATGCACAAATTAAGGGCTTATTATGTGCTTGGCACTGCGCTAGGCACTGGAGATACAAAAACAAACATGAAATTTTCAATAGTCCTTGACCTCAAGAATTTATATTCTATGGAGGGAGAGGAGTGCAAATAATAATAGCTAGAATTACATAGCACTTTAAAGTTTACAAAGTATTTTATAGTCATTGTTTCATTTGACTCCCAACAATCTTGGGAGGTAGGTGCTATTATTATCCACATTTTACAGATGAATAAACTAAGGCTGGAGGCAGCTAGGTGGTGCAGTAGATAGAGCTCTGACCTTGGAGTCAGGAGGACCTGAGTTCAAATCCGGCCTCAGACCAAACACTTGACACTAGCTGTGTGACCCTGGGCAAGTCACTTAACCCCAATTGCCTCACCAAAAAGCAAAAAAAAAAAAAAAAAAAGCAGGAATAAACTAAGGCTAAGAAAAATTAAGTGATTTGCCCGTGTTCACACAGCTAGGAAGTATTTAAGTCAGGATTTGAATTCAGGTCTTACATGAATCCAAGTCTCATGGTTCACTACTTTGTTGTCCCATGTACAAAATAAATACAAAGCACTCTGGAGAGGGAAGAAGCACTGGCAGATGGGGGCATCAGGAGACACTTTGTGTAGAAAGTATGACAAAATAGTACTACCAATTACTAGTTACTGAAGTATAGTGAGGCTTCCTATCAGAATCTTCACAGAATCTCAGAATTGGTAAGGGCCTATGAGACAATCTAATCCAAATCATTTCTGAACAAGCTAATCCCCACAACATACTATACCAGTAGTCATCCAGCCTTCCCTTCACAATCTTGAGTGAAGCAACCCATTTCAATTTTGGCCAGTTCTAACTGTGAGGAGTTCTGATAGGTAAGTGATCGTCCTTAAGGGAATGTCGTTCCCCTATCCAGTCAACTCCAGCGACTTCCTATAGCTTCTAGTATGGAATAGAAAATCGCTATTTAGCTTTGAAGGCCCTTTAGAATTATGAGGTGACCAGGTAGCCCAGTGGATAGTGCGCTGGACTTGAAGTCAACAAAACCTAAATTCAGATCCTGCCTTTGACATTCTGTAGCTGGGTGATATAAAAATGAGCGAGTGATATAAAAATGCTGCTTAATTGCTTTCAGTTGTGTCCAACTCTCCATGACTCCTTTTGGGGTTTTCTTGGCAAAGATATTGGTATGGCTTACTATTTCCTTCTTCAGCTCATTTTACAGATGAGGAAACTGAGGCAAACAAACAGGGTTAAAAGACTTGCCCATGGTGACACAGCTAGTAAAAATGTCTGAGATTAGATTTAAACTCAGATCCTTGTGACAACAGGGCCAGTGCTCTATCCACTGCACCACCTAGTTGTCCCACTTGTTTTTTTCTGTAACGTACTATAGCTAATTGGGTAAATGCTTTGTTTCTTATACAACATGGCAGACATCACAAGGCAGTTTGACATTATGGAATTGCATTGGACTTGAAGTCAGGAATTGCATTGGACTTGAAGTCAGGAGTCTTGGGTTTAAATTCTGGTTCATGTGACTAACTATGGGCCAATCACTTCTCCTTTCTAAGCTTCAGTTTCTTCTTCTGTAAAACAGGGAAAATAATAATTGTACAGCATGCCTCATAGAATTGTTTTAAATCAAGCATAACAAAAAGTGACCTCTTATTATATTGTCCATAGACTCAGCATGATACTGAGAGCCTAATGGAGGCTCCATAATCATTTTGCCCCTCAATAGACTGGAATAGAACACTAGGCCTGGAATCAAGAAGCTCTGAGTTCAAATCTTACCTCAAATGCTTTTAATCAATTGATCAATAAACATCTATTATGCATCTGCTGTGTTCTTGACAGTGTGTTAAGTGCTAGATACTTACTAGTTGTATGATACTAAGCAAGCCACTTAACCACTTCTGCCTCAATTTCCTCATCTGTAAAATGGAAATAACAATAGCACCTATCTTACAGAGTTGTCTTGAGAATAAAATGAATTAATATGTGTAAAGCACTTTGCAGACCTTAAAGGCAATATAAAGGTTATCATCATTATTATCATTATTATTATTATTATTATTATTATTATTATTATTAAAACAGTAACTCCTTGACATCAAGTATTATTTTGTTGTTTCCTCTTTGTCTCCCCAGACACTAGCACAATGTTTTGCATGTAATAGGCAGTCAGCCAACAAGTATTTATTAAAAGTCTACCATGTGCCATACAATGTGCTAAGGGCAGGGGATACAAAGAAAGGCAAAAAGACAGCCCTAACAGGGAAGATGACATGTAAACAACTATATAAAAACAAGCATATACGTATATATGTATATATATGTATACACGTATGTATATGGATGTATATATTCACCTATATATTAGTGTGTGTGTGTGTGTGTGTGTGTGTGTAATTAAAGACACTAGCATTATGACCTTTTCAATTACTGGGCTTTTCTGGAGGAGGCAGTCAGGGTTCTGCCACAGATTTGCCTACATAACCTTGGATAAGTCATTTTCCTCCTTTGGACCTCATTTTCCTTTTCTGTAAAATGAGGAGGTAGAGAAAAATTGAGGTGGGGGGAGGGGAGCAGCCTGAGATGGGATTCTGAGGGGTTAGAGGGCAGCCCTGAAAAGTGAGGTGAGGGAAGCATGAATTGCAGTTCTTTTGATTACTGAGTTCTCCTCAGGGGTTTCATTCACAAAGGGACTTCGGTGACACCTAGCCTGAGCAAAGGCTGGATTTTATTGTGGTGCTGAGCTAGGCCTGCGCTCCCACAAAACTTGCCCTAAGGCTTTACAACTGCCCATAGACCTATTCTATTATTCTGCAACTCACTGGAGTAGAAGGACTTTCAGCTAGCTAAATAAGAACACCAAAGGGCAGCTTCTTTCCAGCTCAAGTGGGGAGGCTCACAGATAATTTATGGGCAAATGTTTTGAAATTTCTATGTGAATAGAAATCTAGACCTCCATAAAGAGTCCTGTCTTTAATGGAAATGCAAACTCTGATTTATTAATTTAACATATCTCATTTAACAAGTCCCATCCCAGTCCTCCTCACCCCCACCCCATACACACAACTTTTAACTTGTTGACCAGAAAGGCTTTTTCTACCAGTGTTCTCCTGGGGTTGCCATAGGGATGTGGATTTTGGAAGAATCAAAGGGCAGTAGAGAGATACAGGGTGTGTGTGTTTTGGGGGGCAGTGTTGCAGGGGTGAAATAAGCACAATGCGTTTCAATCATGATTGGCACCTGACAAGTAGCATAAAAAATATAGGCTAGGACAGAGTTTTTTTATTTGGCATCTGTGATTTTTTTTAAAATATACCTTAATAAGTGGATTTCAAAATAATTGGCTCCTTAGGTGGTTCTGTGTGTCTTATTTTATGTATTTAAAGACATTATCCTGAGAAGGGCTCCATGGGCTTCACCAGACTGCCAAAGGGGTTCATAATAAAAACAAAGTTAAAGATCCTTGGTCTAGGATATGTTTGACTTTAAACCTGTCATGCTTTGAAATAGATGACAGATAGCTTGAGGGGTACATTGATGCCCCTGAGGAATTAAAAGAACAGGAGGAAAACCGAAAGGCATTGGGTAAGAGAATATCTACTATAGCTAGCATTTACACAACCTTTAGGGGTTCCAAACCTCAAAAATTATCTCCTTTTATCCTCACAGTAGGGCTTATGGCTAACCAAGGCCTAGAATCCCGTAGGAAGGCACAGTGCCTATGGAAGCCTGGTTCCATTAAAACATCCAATTAGGCTGACTGCATTGAGGGGGGCCTTGAGTGTTTGCTTACTAAGGACAGATACTATACAGACAATCTTGATTTGTTTTTTTGTTCCTGGAAAAATTGACCATTGATCCTTCTGCCTCAGTGACCCCAAATCTGAAGGGCTAAGAGATTTGGGGGCAATGCAATGTAATTCTTACCCTACCCCACTCCAAACTAGCTGTTTGACTTTGTATAGCTGTCACTCACCCTCAATAAGCCTCAATGTCTCTCACCTGTAAAGCAAGGGGATCAGATCAGTTGACTCTTAGGTCCCTTTTGGCTCTTGAATGAATTCCTTTGTGGTGTTAGCTCTGGAGGTCTCCTGGTCAGTACATTAACCTTAACATTGTCCTTATCTGTTTCAATTACAGCAACTGAGCCCTACAAAAAGATTGGAGGAAAGTGAAGTTCTGAATTCTTTCCCTGCTAAAGACATACATGGTCCCCTTCTACCTCTTGGGGAATTTGGGAGAGGTCATAGCCTGTCATTAGTGGCTTCACTACTTATTTCAGTATGACAGGATGTGGAGAGGTGGAGGTGAAGCCCTGGGCAAAGAGCACTATAAATGTTGCAGTTCTTGGTACAACTTTTGAGTTCCTGGTAACTGGTGGGTGATCCCGGTATAATAACTATTTTGGGGTAGAAAGCAAAAAAAAAAAAAAAACATCTGTAGGTAAATAGTCCTTATGGCAGGTGAGGAATGATGTGTGGCAACAATTTCATTCATGACAAAAATGACCCAGAAAAAACAATTATGGTTTCAGCAGCTAAGACAAAAGAAGGAGAAAACAAAACCAAAATCTGTAGTCTGAGGAAATTGAGTCCACTGCCCACACCCAAAAAAGGAAATAAGGCGAGCACAAAAAAAAAGGAAGTAGTCCTTTAAAACAAAATTCTAGTCCAGTAGTTCAAAATTGAGCAGGCTTTTTTTTTTAGAGAACTCTTTCTCTTGCCTCCTCTTTACCCCTCTAGAAAGGTCAGCTCACCTCCCATCTCTCACTCTGCCTTCTTCACTTCCTCCTCTCTTCCTGGGGAAAGCCCTTGATTAGACAGGTGCTATTACTCAGGCCTTGGACAGTCCCAGCTGGCTAGTGCACCATTGACTTATGAGGAAGCCTCTGGTAGTGGCCAAGACTTTAGCAGTTAAACTGAACTTTGGGAAACCTGAGAGGCACTGGGATACTAGAATAAGAATGGTCAAGAGAATCTAGTTTAAAAGGAAAGAGAAGGCTCACAGAGGTTATCTGCTTAGGTAACCACAATCTGTATTTGCTGCTGTTAAAATACTGGTTTATCTGGTTGGGTGTGCTTGATGGAAATCTTGAGCCCAACCAGCATTGGACTTTTCTATTTGCCCATTGCCTAGCAGGTATCCTAACAGGTATATGGGTGTTGCCCCAATCAAACTGAGACCTGGAGAAGACTTTATCTTAAAAAGGCCAAGGCCTCCCACTGCATCCAGGGCCATCTCCAGTCATTTTGATCTATATCTTGCCACTGGACCTAGATGGCTCCAGAGGAGAGAGTGAGGTTGATGATTTTGCACAGCCCTCCCTCGCCTAAATCCAATTCATTTGCAAGTCATGGCATCACTTTCCTGATGTCCTGGTCCTCTTCAAAAATGGAGGACAATAGGGGCAGCTAGGTGGCACAGTGAATAGAGCTCCAGCTGGAGTCAAGAGGATCTGAATTCAAATCCAGCCTCAGACACTTGACACTTATTAACTGTGTGACCCTGGGTGAGTCACTTAACCCCAATTGCCTCACCAAAAAGAGAAAAAAAAAAGAATGAAGGACAAACAACAGCAGCACCTATCCTTAATCACTGAATGTGATTAAGATTGGGGAAGGATATTCCAGGCATAGGAGACACCCTGACATAAGGGTAGAAAGAGGAAAGTATTTGAAAATCATCTTTTTGAAAACACATCAAAAATCAGATACCTGAAGAGCTTCGTTGTGCATGGCACTGACCTAAAAGAATAAAAAGAAAAAACTTTTCGAAATGCCAAGTATTCTTGAGAAGAGACACCCCAAACCAAGAATCATTTTCCTATCAGCAAAGGGGGTGGGGGCACTGAACCAGGTGACCTCCAGCTCAAAATTTATGATCCTATGACTTTAGACTCTGCTATATAGAAATAGGTCTAGTCTACTAGACTCATAGATAGATAGACAGACAGATAGATAGATAGATAGATAGATAGATAGATAGATAGATAGATAGA
>NW_020954751.1:5522947-5544236 GCF_900497805.2 Vombatus ursinus | reverse complement strand
AGATAGATAGATAGATAGATAGATAGATAGATAGATAGATAGATAGATAGATAGATAGATAGACTAGTTACAAGACAGAGAAATATCTAATCCCCAAAGGTGGAAAAAGGGAAGAGTACTGGTATGTGACTTATCTGGCCTAATTTTGAGGATGAAGCAACTGATACCATTGATTCCTCCCCTTACTAAACAGTGACTTACCAAGAAAGGAATGTACAGACATGAAAAAAAAATCTTACAACAGAAAAATGAGATGAATTTAGAGCTTCCTGGGGACAGCCAGGTAGCTAAGTAGATAAAATGTTGGGTCTGGAGTCAGGAAGACCCGAGTTCAAATCCAGCTTCAGATATTTCTAGCTGTGTGACCCAGGGTAAGTCACCTACCTCCCAGGGTTCTTGTGAGAATCAAATAATAGTTGTAAAGTGCTTGGCATAGGGCGTGGCACATAGGAGGTATTAGAAAAATGTTAGCTAGCTCTTTGGATAATACAATGGAATTAGTACTGGATTTGGAGTTGGAGATGTGGTACTTGTTATCTGCTCGACCTTGGGTAAGATATTTAACATCTCTGGGCCTCAATGTGTTCATCTATATCATGAAGGGTTTGGACTAGATGATTTCTAAGATCATGTTCAGCTGTAAATCTATATTAATGTAGTGGAAAGTTATTTCAGGTCTGAGGCAGTGCAGGGAGTAGTATGGTAACCAGAATCATTGGATCTTATATCCCAGATGAGTACAAGACACTTTGTTAAAGCTTTGCTCAAAATCTAGGTCAACTCTATCTTTAGCATTTCATGGATCTTCCAGACTAGTAACTGTCAAAAAAAGAGGGTAGTCTGGCTTGACTTTTTCTTGATGAAGTCATGTTGTCTCCTAGTGACCACTGCCTCCTTTTCCAAATATTCACTAACCATTCCTTTCATAATACGTTCTAAAATATTTGCCCACATCATGAGACTAGAAGAGCAGGTAGGCTGGTTGTGTAGCATGATCATAGGCCAACAGATGGATAGCTTATGTGCTTCTTTGGTGCCCATGGAACATCAGGACTAAGTGAAGATCCACAGCATATTTGGTGGGCTTTTGTAGGGGATTTCTAGAAGTACTCTTCTAAAACACTTTCGGGATAAAAAGAAAGTATAATGATGAAGCTCCTAGGATTCTGAACTCATACTGTGATAAGGCCCATAGTCGACCATACTCAACTCAAGGATGTAGACAGTGGGAGTAGAGGAAAGGAAGGGATTAGAAGTAAAAGATGTCATGGACTTAGAAATAGCAATATTTAGCAATTGGTTGGATATATTGGGTGAATGAGAGTAAGAAGTCAAGGATAATGCTGAGTTATTCTGTGTAGTTAGTATTCATACCCCTTCATTTATTCTCCATAGAGGATCCAAACTACATGACAGAGAACTTCCTCTTTTTTTAATATTTAGTAGATACCAGTACAATCTTCCCTGGTAAGTCCTACACTGACACTTCCCTGTGGCATGGTGATGACATTGAGTTCTTGAAGACTGTGCCTTTAAGCTGATAGGTCCTGTCAAGCTTTAAAGGTTTTGAATATAATACTGGTCCTGGATTATAATCATAATACCAGCCTAGGACCAACTGGGCTAAGCTCTAGCCCGGTAAATGCTCAGAACAAGCCTATATAACCATTACAGCATACAATCCTGGAGTTGGATAATTGATCTTTATTTAAGGACTAGCCCACCTAAACTCTAGCTCATCCCTAGATCAGCCACAAAGTGATTGTCAAAAACTTCCTCCTAATCTGCAAAGAGCTTGTAGTGTCAATAGAGGAAATCCCCCCTCCCCCACTAACAAAAACAAGGACCCTGAGAGCATTGAAATGAATAGCAGCATAAAACTTGGAGTATTCATCTGTTATCCTTTACATTTCCAGTCATACATGTTCTTCATGAAGTCTCTTATACCTTTTTTCATAAAAGTCATTATTGATATTATATTGCTGTTTAAAAAATATTAAAGGAGTTCATCATTAGTTCAGTTTGCTGCATAACTAGAGGCAACTCATCATTGACTAGCAACACTTCTTTAATTTCCCTCAAGTTCCCCACTCACTCCCTTGGCTCAACATCTCACATTCTAGCATTGTGGCCATATTAGTCATATCATCAATTTAGACTGAATGAACCTTAGAGGTCAAAGACTAAAATCCCTTATTTTGTAGGCATGAAAACTGAGTCCTAGAGAGAGAATATTGTCTCAAAAAGTATGGTACAGTCAGTCACATTTTCATGGTGGTTTTGTCTTTGCAAAGAAGTCCAAGACAGTAGATCTGGCCAGGGAGACAGAAAGAGAGGCCTTGACAATGGAGTATTAACATTTGTTATGTAGGTGATTGACCTATACTGGCTCTGGAGTCAGAAAATCTGGGTTCAAATTCCACCTCTGGAACTTACTATCTGTGTGATCTTGGGCAAGTTCTCAGGCTAGCCAATGTCCTCGTCTGGAAAATTAGGAAGATGGATTAGAAGCCTTCTGGAGTCCCTTCCAGGCTGAAATCTATGATGCTATTGTTATAGAAAGCAAAATAGCAGACTTATTTACCTAGTCTGCTCCAGCTATAACACACACACATACACATACACACACACACACACACACAGAGAGAGAGACAGAGAGAGACAGAGAGAGAAAGGGTGTGCTAAGTCTATGGTCTCGTCATTTCCAAGGAAACACTGAGCTCAACATGGAAAGGATTTGCAATTTGATGTGACCTAGGAAACTCTGGGTGGTCATTTATGGTCCTCATTTTCCTCATCTAGAAAATTAAAGTTTTGAACTAGATAACCTCGAGGTTTCTCCTATTTATACATCTCTGATCCTGTGATCCATGGGCATCCCACTTAGTGCTACCTAGATTCTGTTCTGTCATCTATACAACAAGGATAATGCATAGTTACCCTACTTCCTTCACAGGGTTAGCATGAAGAAAATTTATTGTAAACCAGAAAGGCCAAGAGACATACAAATTGTTACTCTCGCATCAAGGCTAGCTTGAAAAGATATTTCTAGTTGTACATCACTAATCTTTCATGGACTCTACCTTACATAAAGAGAACTACTAGGTATCCCAAACTTGACCTTGTATGTCCCACCCTCTTAGAGTCAAATAAGCCATTCCCAATGCCTAGAACCCACTCCTTCATCTCTATTCCCTCAGAACTTCTCCACTTAGCCTTCCCTGGTTCACCTACTTTGTAATGCTCTCTTCATTTGAAGTTTACATTGTGCTGGAGCCCAATAGAATGTAAGCTTCTTGAGGGCAAGAACTGTTTCATTTTTGTCCTTACATCTCTAATGCATAGCATGATGTCTGGAACATAATAGGCTCTTAATAAATGCTGACTTAATTGAACAACCCAATAAAGACACAAATTTCAAAACTCTGGGGAAAATCTGGAATGTTCAGACTCCTGAGATTCTTGGGCACTCCTTTGTGCTTGACCTTCAGGATTGGTCATGAGAGTCCCTCTTTAACTAATGAAAAATCTTCTGCTGCCCACTAGGTTTTGATGATTCATTTCCAAAGTTACAGGTAAATGAAACCTCCTGGCAGGTGGTCTGGGAACCTCAGTGGGCTTTTTCCCAAGCTTGGTCTGCTTCTGTTTTCACTCTTTTTGAAACCAAATTTGTATGTGTGCTTGGGGATGGGTACAGAAAGCTAGTCTTTATTCATTATTAAATTAAAACATCTTCTTTTTTTACTCACTGCGCACTAGCTGGGGTTAATGCCAGTGTTGCTCTTTAGTGATATCTCTGTAAATACAATTTCGTTCCCTTCAACAAGCATTTGTTAACAGTCTATTATGTCAAAACTAGAACAAAAAGTAATCAAAATCTATTATAATAGTTACATGCTAAAAAACAAAAAACAAAAACACAAAAGAAATATAGGAATGCCTTGAAAAATATAAAATACCTAAACTAATAGAAGATCAAAAAGAGAACTTAAATAACTCAATCTTGAAAAAAGGAAATAAAACTCACTGTAAAGAAACTACAAAAATAAAAAAAAAATCTCCTGGTCCTGATAGATTCATGGGAAAATTTTACCAAATTTTTTAAAGAACAATTAGTACCCGTATTATACAATTTTTTCAAAATTTGAGAAAGAAAGCACTCTACCAGATTCCTTTTATAAGCCAAATATATGACTAATATTTAAATCAGAAAAAGATAAAACACAGAAGAACTGTAGACCAATAGTATTAATGAATATTGATTCCAAAATTTTAAATAAAATCCTGTCAAACAGGCTACAGCAACTTATCTTAGAAATTATTCCCTATGACTAAGTTGGATTTATACCAGGAATGCAAAGATGGTTCAATATTAGGAAAACAGCCAACATATTAAGAATAAAAACATCACAAACCACATGATATCCTCTACAGATGAGGGAAAAGCCTTTGACAAAGTGCAACACTCATTTATGATAAAAATTCTACAAAGTTTAATCATAGAGGGATTGTTTTTAATATCATAAAAAGTATCTATCTAAAATCAAAAGCAAAGGGGATATACATATAACTCCAAGAAATATAAGAGTTCAGTAAGGATGCTGAACTATTATTTGATATAGTTCTAGAAATGCTAGTAATAGCAATAAGACAAGAGAAAGGAACTAAGGTAATAAAGATAAGTAAAGAGTAAATAAAACTATTCCTATTTGCTGATGACACGATTTATTTGGAAAATCCTGGGGAATCAGCAAATATACTAATAAAGATAATAGCTGATCAAAATTGCAAACTACAGAATAAACCCTCAAAAATCAACTACATTCTTGTTTAATAATAATGAAATCCAAAAAGCAAAAAGAGAAAGAAAAATCCTATTCCAAATAACTACAACATGCACAAAATACTAGGGAACTGATTTACCAAAACACCCAGAAGACTAATATCGATTCAGTTGCAAAGTGCTATCTAAAGAAATTTAAAAAACAAACCTTAAATAGTTCAGGCTTACAATTGGGTCATGCCAATATAAAAAAATGACAAGACTATCAAACTTAATTTATACTTTTAATGTTATGCCAAACAAATTATCAAAGTAATGCACTATAGAACTTGATAAAATAATAAAAATTTATTTAATAAAAAAAATGTACACTATCAAAGAAAATGATGAAAAGAAGCAGAGATGAAGGGAAAATAGCACTTTCAGACCTCAAACTGTATTATAAAGGACCAGTCATCAAAGCTATCTTGTATCAGTTAAAAAAATATATAGTGGTAGTTCAGTGAGATGGACCAGACGAAGTTGAATCAGGGGGGAAATGGAGTAGTAAATTACTTAGGAAAGATTCCCCTTTTGATAAAAACTGTTGGAAAAATTAGAAAGCTATCTGACAGAAATTAGGTTTAAATCAATACTTTATACCATATTATATGGTACATTCTAAAAGGATATGTGACCTAAATATTAGAGATTATACTATAAAAAATTAGAAGATAAACAGATCATGTGCTTCTCACAGCTGGAGGTAGGAGATACATTCTTAATCAGACAAGAGATAGAACCAATTACATAATATAAAATATATAACTTTGATTATGTGAAATTTAAAAAACTTTGCACAAATAAAATTAATGCACCTAGGATAAGAAAGGAAGCAGTCAAATGGGAAAAAAATCCATGAATCAAATGTCTCTGATAAAGGTTTGGTATCCAAAATACATACAAAATGTGTGTGTGTGTGTGTGTGTGTGTGTATGTGTGTATTTATATACTGGAGGGCAAGGTGGTGAAGTGGATAGCATGCTGGGCCTGGAATCAGGAAGACTCATCTTCCTAAGTTCAAATCTGGCCTCAGACACTTACTAGCTGTGTGACCTTGGGCAAGTCATTTAACCCTGTTTGTCTCAGCTATCCCATCTGGAAAATGAGCTAGAGAAGGAAAATGCAAACCACTCTGATATCTTTGGCAAGAAAACCCTAAATGAGGTCATAGAGATTTGGACTGAAAACAACTGAACAACAACATCTAAAATATATTAACAATGAAGTGATAGGTATGTGTATAATATGTATGTATGTGTGTGTTTACATGTGTATGTGTATATATACACATATATGATGCGTATATGCATATGTACATATATGTGTACATATATATACACATGTGTGTATATATACATATATATGAAACTAAAAGCCATTCTCCAGTAGTTAAATGGTCAAAGGATATGAACAAACATTCCTCAAAAGAAGAGTTACAAACTATCAACAATCAGATGAAAACATGTTCCAAATCACTGTAAGAGAGAAACAAATCAAAACAGCCCCAAGGTTTTACTTTATACCTTGCAAATTGGCAAAGATGACAAAAGATGCAAAAGTCAATGTTGGAGGAGTTGTGGGAAGATAGGCACACTGGTTCATTGTTGGTGGAGCTGTGAACCAGCACAACCATTTTGGAAAGAAGTTTGGAAATATGTAAATAAAGTAACTACAATGTCCACACCCTTTGACCCAGAGATTCTGAAATGTTACTGTGCTCTAAGAAACAATGTGTGTGGTGAATACAGAGGAACATGAAAGGTTCTACATAAGCCAACGCAGAATGAAGTAAGCAGAGTCAAGAAAGCAATATACATGGTAACTACAACAATATAAATGAAAAGAACAACTACATACCAAAAAATCAAAAGTGAATGTTGCTAAATTATAAAGAATGAAAATGGCTTTAAAAAAGAGATATGAAGAGACACTCTCTCCCTCCTCTTTGTATTAGAGGGAGGAAGAACACATATGTTACACCTGCTGCATATTTTCAGTATCAGTATATTAGTTATGATGATTTTTCCTTTCTTATTTTTATCTTTATAAAAAACACTATTTGCTATATTGGATGACTTTCTGGGAGGATTAGGGGAAGAAATATCAAGGGAAACTGTGGTGATGTTAAAAAAGAAAACTTATTTAAAAAAAACTCACAACCTATTATGTGCCAAGAGCTGTGCTACAAAAACCCAAACTGCCCAAATCCCTGACCTTAAGGACTTTGTGTTCTAATGGGGGCACATGGGTGAGGGAGAGGGGAGAATGTGATATGTATGCAGATAAAAGACACAGATCCCTAGTCTCTCTTGTGGTCCAAGATGAATGATACAGGTAACCTGAACTGCCTACTAGACATTTCAAAGTGAATGTCATGTAGGCATTCAGATTCAATGGATCTAAAACAGAGCTCATTATCTGCCCACCCCCCTCCAAAGACTCGCCCTTCTTCCTAACTTCCCCCTTTCCAATTATGGTACTTCTATTTTTCTAGTCACTGAGGATCAGAACCTTGAAGGCATCCTCAGCTTCTCACTCTCCCTCATCCCACATATCCGATCAGCTGCCAAGACTTGTCAATTCTGCCTTGACCACATCTCTTTCACCTGCCCTTTTCTCTCCTCAGATGGCCCGTACCCTATTCACACCCTCATTACTTCTTGCCTGGACTCATTGTGGCTATCCCCCAATGGCTCTCTCTGCTTTTAGTTTCTGTCTTCTTCAATATATTCTCCACACCTTCCAAAGTTCTAAAATACAGACACTATTACTTCCCTGCTCAATAAAGTCCAGTGGCTCCCTACTATCTGCAAAGATTCTACTTACTCCCTATTACCAGAGAGATCAAATATAAATTCTTCTATTTGGCATTAAATACATTGCAATTTGACTCCAATCTATCTTTCCAGGCTTATCATACAAAGACTTCCTTCACATGTTCTTTGGTGAAGCCAAACTAGCCTTTTTATACTTCCTCACATACAACCTTCAATTTCCCTTCTCCATGCCCGTGAATAGGCTGTCTTCAATTCCTGGAAACCACCACCTTGTAGAATCTCTACTTACCTTCAAAGCTCAGTTCAAATATTACCAGCTACATGAGGCTTTTCTTTATCCTTCTATCTGCTACTGACTCCTGTCCCAAATAACCTTGTACTTAGTTTAGATGTGTTTATGTGTGCATGTTTCACATATATATTTTATGTATGCATGTTGTTTTCTCCAATAGAATGCATCCTCCTAGAAAGCCAAGCCTTTTTTTTTTTCATTTTTGTATTTGTCTTCCTAGTGTCTATGACTATGTCTGGCATATTTAAGGAGTCTGACAAATGTTTATTTATAAGTTGATAAATACGAGTCATTTCAAGCCCAAGCACCAAGCATTAGAAGACTCAGGAAAGACCTCATGGAGGAAATGGCACCTCAGTTGGGCCTTGCAAGAAACATGAGATTTCAAGGGATAGGATTGGGGAAAGTACATTATTCCATTTATGGGGAAAATTTATGCAAAGACATGGAGGAAGGAGATCAATCAATCAATGAACATTTATTAAGTGCTTACTATGTACCATGCACTATGCTAAAAAGAGGTAAAAGACAATCTCTGCCTTCAAAGAGCTCATAATTTAATGGAGGAGACCACAAATAAATATATACAAACTATAAAAATAGAGCATAACTAGGAAATCATTAAAAGAAGGGATTTACTAGATTTAAGAGGAGTTAGGAAAAACTTCCTGTAGAAGATGGGATTTTAGTTGTGAATTAAAAGAAACCAAGGAATCCAGTAGGCAGAGATAAGGAAGGAGGGAATTCCGGGGATGGGGCAGACAAAAAAAATGCCTGGAGTGGAGAGATGGAATGCCTTGGTTTCAGAATAGCCATGAGGCCAGTGTTACTGGATCAAAGAGTATGTGTCAAAGAGAAAAGTGTAAAAAGACCAGAAAAGTTGGAGAGGGCTAGGTTACAAAAGATTCTGAATGCCAAATGGAGGGTTTTGTATTTGATTCTGGAGGCTATAGGAAGTCACTGGGCTTTATTGAGTAAGAAGGGGGAGGGAAAAGGATGACATGATCAGACTTGCACTTTAGGAAAATCATTTTGGTGACTGAGAGGAGGGTGAATTGGAGTGGGGAGAGACGAGGCAAGCAGACCCACAAACAGGGTATTGCAGTAATCAAGGCTTAAGGTGATGAAGGCATGTACTAGAGGAATGGAAGAGGAGAGAAGGGGGCATATTCAAAAGATGTTACAAATGTAAAATCAACAGGCTTTGGCAACTGATTGGGTATGGGGGAGGAGGGTAGAGGTTGGAGATAGTTAGGAGTCAAGGACAATTCCTAGGTTGTGAACCTGTGGGACTGGGAGGATCATGTAGCCCTCTGCAGTAATAGAGAAAGTAAAAGATAGAAAGAGTCTGGGGAAAAGATATTGAGTTTAGTTTTGGACATGTTGAGTTTAAGACGTCCTCTGGACATCCAATTCAAGATGTCTGAAAGACAATTGGAGATGCAAGATTGGAGGTCAGCAGAGAGGTTGGGACAAGATAGATTTGAGCGGGCGATTGAAGGTTCTTGAACTAGAAAGTGACAGGACAGTCAACAAGCATTTATTAAGCACCTACTACAAGCCAGGTACTGTGCTAAGCATTAGGGATACAAAGAAGGGAGGGGGAGGGGAAATCCCTGCTCTCAAGGAACTCAAAGTCCTATGCTTAAGGAATATCAAGCTATGTTGAAAAAGGCTTGGGAATAGGAGAGGCTGGAAGTAGAGTGACCAACAAGGAGACCATTTCAATCCTCAATATGAAGGATGCATTACTTTGAATAAAGAATAAGGATGGGGGGCAGCTAGGTGGCACAGCGGATAGAGCACCGGCCCTGAAGTCAGGAGGACCCGAGTTCAAATCCGGCCTCAGACCAAACACTTGACACTTACTAGCTGTGTGACCTTGGGCAAGTCACTTAACCCCAATTGCCTAAAAAAAAAGAATAAGGATGAAAGTCTAGACCAGAGGTCAACAAACTATGGCCCAAAGGCCAAATCCAGCCCAATACTAATTTTTGTTACATTCCTCTTGCTTGTGCAGACAACATCCTAAGACTGTTCAAAGTCTTTGCGCTGATCTTCAGCAATGGCCAATTTTTGTACACTTTTGGGTATTTTAAGACTTTGAAATCAAGGACGTGGCATTTACAGTTGGTCTCTGAATGATTCACAGAAACATAATACGCAGCTCCGTCATCTGTAAAGGGGTTTCTTTTGAGGGACCAAAGATCAGATGTTGAAAGTTTGAACAAACTCATAAAAATAAAAAACATACTTGAAGCACACTAGGATGCATGTAGAACTGGCTTTGCAGAGGGCTTTCTACAAGTAGAAGCGTACACACACACACACACACACAATTCCTTAAGATGAACATGTTTGCTCCTCTTTGTTCTCCTGCTGCTTGGTATTTATAGATTAGTCCAAGGCCTGTTTTTGTATGGCCCTTGACCTAATAATGGTTTTTACATTTTTTAATAAACTAAAACTTTGTTTAAAAATATGAAAATCATTTTTGGCTCATGGACTACTCAAAAGCAGACAGCAAACCAAATTTGGCCCAGAGGCTGTAGTTTGCCGACCCCTGGTTCAGAATCAAAGGTTTTGAGCTCATTCTATTCCTGAGAAATGTTAGCAATTCCTATTGTCTCCATGTGCTTGCTTACTTGTTGGATCCTGTAACTCAATGAACATTGCCTTAGTCCTTTTTTTATAATAGTTATATTTTCTTTGAGCAAGAAAGGACTTAAAAGAACACCTCTTCCAGCCTCCCTCCCCACTTCATACAGGAGGAAACTGAGGGGAAGTAACTCAACCAAATTCAAACATTTTAACGATAGTTAGGTCTATAACCATATCTGGCTCCTATCCATGATAATAGCACTGGCTTTAGAATCAGCAGACCCAGGTGTGAATTCTTTCCTAACTGTTTGACCTTGAGGAAGTAATTTAGCCTTCTAGGGCCTCAGTTTCCTCATCAGTAACATGAGACAGTTGTACTAGACTAGGAATCCTCTGAAGCCCTCTCCCACTCTAAATCTACTATCCAAAATCACTTTTGGCCAACAGTGTCCATTGCAGTTTATTACAAAATTTATTGTGTTGGAACAGCTTTTCTAGTGGAAAATAAGCTCTTACAATTAGAATACAGGTGCCATTGTAGCAAGGATCATATTTTTGCTTTTGTTTGTATCCCCAGGGTTTATCGCAATGTTTGGCATATAGTGTTTAATAAATGCTTATTGAATGGCAAATGGATCTTACCACTAATCTTTGGACACTGGTCATTGAAAGCACCAAGAGTTAAGGTACTATTAGTATCAGAAAGAGTCTTGCAGCCTTAGAAACTGGGTTCATTCAGTTCCTGGATCTGACGCTTACTAAATGTATGAAGACAAGCGAGTCATTGAACCTCTCTGAACCTGTACCTCATCTTTAAAATAAGGATAGTGATACCTGTACCTTACAGGATTGTTGGAAGGAAAGGAGAGCTAAAAAACCTTAAAGTACTGTAGAAATGTGAATTTTTATCATAAGATGGTCTTTTAAAATGTGCTCTCTCTACAATGTTAAAAGGCAATATATCCTGGAACACCATGATCTAAGAAGAATTAAAATGACAAATAATAATCCCAAGGGCAATGGAATATCATGGTTGGTGTGAGCAGGCAGCAGTATGTTATCAACGAAGACTTGAGCTCAAGAAGTGGCATGGGAAAAAATAACCACTTAACCCAGTGTTTTTGCACATAATTGTAGGTACTTAATAATTTTGTTTGTTGAACAGAACCTACTTCATTATCAGCAATGTGTACAACCTGAAAAAGAGGTGGGTCTGTTATGCAGTGAAGACAATAGATAGACAATCTGTGTGGAACATTGGTGAGCCAGAGTGATTAGAATAAGAGAAAATTCCCCTCACTATTAAAAACAGCGCCTATGGAGAATGAATGGGAAAACATGGACAAGTACCACCAAGCAGGGCAGAGAGGAGAAAGGAGTGATTTGATTTAACTAAGTATGAAGGAAAATACATCTACTTTTTAATGGAATTTAGTAAGAAATTAGATTTGCTTTATAACCAACTTCTGTATGTAAAACAATATAAAAGTATGATCTGTCTCTCTCCCAGAGCCAGGGAAAGTACATTTCCCTTTAGAGTTTTAGGATACTCTAAAGGGCTTATGGATGGCTTTTTCTCTAGTGCCATCAGCTTGAGCCCCCATGGGTTCTGTTCTCTTCATTGTTAGGACCCTATGACTAGCTCCCTCTAAATTCCATTTAAACCTCTTAATATTAATTAGCTTTTACATGGAGGTATTTACTTCAAAGAAATAGCAAAACAATCATAAAATCATTCCCACATACAGATATACACCTCAGATGATACTCTCCATATACTACTTAGTCTCTGGGGGAGTAAGTGTGAAGCTTAGCTCAATTCCTACATAGTCTTATTCCCACCACATTCATGTTGAGATGCACCACAACTCTTAGATGAGATCACATCTCAGCTATCACTGGGTTGGGGTCCTGAAGGCCACTCCCAAAGGTCATTCCTTGCTTCTAAAGACATCAATGCTGAGCTGACTATGATTATCAGCCTGACTCTTGGATTTCTGTGACTCAATACCTTGACCTTTTGAGATTCCCAAGGCCAGCATGATATCTCACAAGACAATGTGAGCTAAGGAGTCACCAAATGAAGCCAAAAGAGAATGAGACAAAAGCAAGCTAGCCAGAACTAAAAGGCCTTTCTGAAGACCTCTGCCAACAGTCTCTTCAAAATATGATTAACTGACTGGCATGAGTTATAGAATATCTTTGCATGTGCCACAGTCTGACTGAGTTTCATCCCTTTAACTTGATTTTCTTGAAAGTAAGTTTCCTCGGTTCTCCATGTGAAGGGACATCATCCCAGGTGCTCTGTGTCTACAACAAATTGCCATTACAAAGAGTTATGCGTACTCAAGATCATGTCACTCATCTGAAATTCTGTGAGATCATCCCAAGTAACATCACAGAGTAGACAGAGATTTGACTTTGAAATGGGAAAACCTAGATGTTGTTTCAGTCATGTCTGACTCTTCATGACCCCATTTGGAGTTTTCTTGGCAAAGATACTGGTTTGCCATTTCCTTCCCCAGATCATCTTACAGATGAGGAACTGAGGCAAACAAGGTTAAGTGACTTGCTCAGAGACATACAGATAATAAGTGTCTAAGGTTGGATTTGAACTCAGGAAGATGAGTCTTTCTGGTTTCAAACCCAGCATTCTATCCACTGTGCCACCAAGCTGCAATGGAGTGGAATAGATGCTTAATAGAAAACTCTCAACTTTCTACAGATTATACAGTGGGCAGATGGAGAGATTGAGGCCCAGAAAAAGGAGGTGACTTGTCCAAGGGCCCAATAATAGCACATAGCAGAGGCAGGATGTCAGTCCACGCCTTTTATCTCCAAATCCAGATTTCTTTTCACCTTGTCTCCCTAGGCCTCAATTTCCTCAATAGAAAAATTGGGATAATAACAATTGAGCTACCTATTTCACAAAACTTCTGTGAAGACAATGCTTTGCTGATTCAGATCATAAAATGTTCTGTGAATGTGAGCTATTATTGTAGCAGGCACTCAATAAGTCTTCTGAAAATTGAATTAGCTCTATATTCCATAACAAATAGAGTCTCATAATTAACATTACCAAACACATTCCCTTTTTGACAAAATATATTTTGCACACAGGCTCATTCAGGTCATTCTGTTGTGGTTGAAAAGCCTAGTAGTAACAACGACTACCAAACCACCTTCTCTGGAGTTTATCAAGTGTCACCTAAGTGAACTGAAAAAGTTACTCATTGTTGTCAAGTGGTGGGGAGAGGGTTAGTCACATGAAAAGAGAAAAACTGGTTTGAGTGAGAAGTTTAGCACAGTAATGTTTGCTGGATGACATTTGTGATTGGTCCTCAGTTAAGGAGTAAGTGGTTTTAGTAACCCAACAAACAGGAAGACCCATCCTCTGAAGAGAAATGGTCCCAGATGCTATTAGGTCAACACCCACACATCAGCTCAGATTCATTGAACACAGGCAGCCACAATGTGAGAGAATGGAAAATCAAAATCATTTTTGCTCCCTACCCCATCCTGCAAGAAACCTTAATATAGTACCTGACATTAAAAAGTTTCATTCTTTTTTATTTTATTATTTTTTTTACCAAACCTATAGTATCATTGTGTAAGGAGATCTTAGGAAGGGTACTTCTAGCCATGCAGGTCTGCAATTTATAGTTTTGGAGAGTTACCTAACATGTAGAGGTTAAGTGACTTGTGCAGGGTCATTGGGTTAGGTGATGGGAATATGCTAAGCCCTTTACAAATATAATCCCATTTCATTCTCATAACAACTCTAGAAGATAGGGGCTGTTATTACCCTCATTTTATAGATGAGAAACTGAGTCTAAGTTAAGTGACTTGCTCAGGATCACACTGCTAGTGAGTGTCTGAGGCTATATTTGGACTCAGGTCTTCCTAACTCCAGGCCCAGCATTCTAGCCCTTCTTCATTATAGGCAGCAATTCCAATAAGGAATAATTCTTACATCATTCTATATCTGTACCTATGTCTATATCTGTATTTAAATCATTCTACCCAATGGATCATTGATTCATCAATAAATCATTCTGCTTGGAAATGCTGCATAGACAAATCAGGGGTTTGTCAATGGTCAGAAACAGTTTACCTGTTATTCTCAAAATGGCAACTACTCTAATAATACTGTTGAAATGGAGCAAGGGGAGGAGGATAATAAATGTGACAAGGGGCTTAGTAACATGACTAATAGCTATTTTGTACACATTCAAATGGATGAGTAAGGTAGACATCTGAAGATGCTAAGTGCTATAATGTAATGGTATCAAACTCAAATAGAAAAATAAATTCCTGCAGGTCATATATTGATGGAAAAAAGCCATAAATTAACATTATCTATGTCATATTGCATTTTTATTTATTTTGTTAAACATTTCCCAATTATATTTTAATCTGTCTCAGGCCGGTCCAGAATTTTGCAGATGAAAATCTGATACCTCTAGAACGGATAGTCAGTAAATAGTCATTTATTAAGGACCAACTATATGACAGAACTTATATCAAGCACTGGGGATACAATGAAAGGTAAAAGACAATTCCTGTCTTTGAAAAGCTCACAATCGAAGGGATAGAATACTAGAACTGGAGTCAGGTAGAACTGAGTTCAAATCCTGCTTTAGTCTAGCTTTTTCAGCCTAAGTTTCCTCATCTATAAAATAGGGCTAATAAAAGCATCTACCTCACAAAGTTGCTGTGAGGGTCAAATGAGAAATCCTATATAAAGCATAAAACTGATTGGCTGTTTACTCAGCCCAAAATATGAGAGGCAACTTTTTTCACCATAGGGAGTCAACATAGTTATGTTTAAAAAAAAAAAGAAAAAGAAAAGAAAAGAAAAAGAAAAAGAGGAGCAGCTAGGTGGAGCAGTGGATAGAACACTGGCCCTGGAGTCAGGAGGACCTGAGTTCAAATCCGGCCTCAGACACATAATACTAACTAGCTGTGTGACCCTGGGCAAGTCACTTAACCCCATTGCCTAGCCAAAAAAAAAAAAAAAAAAAAACACTGGTTCTATAGTCAGAGGAACTGGGTTCAAATCCCACTGCTGATACTTTCAAAGACACCTATGTATCCTTGGTCAAGACATTTAAATTCCCTCAGCCTCAGTTTACTCATCTAAAAAATAAAGGAGTAGGTCTTGGTAATTTCTTTCAATTATAGATCTATGACCCTATGTAACTTGTCTTTACTTGAAGAAAGGGGAATCCCACAATATCCAAAAATAGTTTATTCCACTTTTGTATCACTCATTTTTAGAAAGTTTTTCCTTTCATAAAAGTTAAGTAGCACTCTCTAGCCAGGGGTTACTCTTAATCCTGCCTTCAGAGGCCAAACTGAAAAAGCTTTATTCCTATTCCATATCACAGACCTTCAACTACACTATTACTCCTGTCATAGACCTCCAAAATTCTCTCCTCTATATCTTGCTCAAGCTCAATTCTTTTAGTAGATTCTCATATGGCATGATCTCAAGCTCTTCACCAACCATTCCAGTCACCTCCCTCCTCTTTGAATGCTATCCCAATTATAAACATCTTTTCCTAAAATGAAGTATCTAGAATTGAACACAATACTATAGATGTGGTCTGACCAAGGGGTAGTATAGCAGAACTATTACTTTTTAAGAGCCAGACATTAGGATTCTTCCTGCAGCCTGAGAATGCTCTTTTTTTTTTTCCAGGAAGCCATATCATAAGGACTCATCAAGATTGCAATCCACTAAATATTCCAGGCTTTTTTTCCGGATGAACTCCTACCTAACCATACTTTCCCCATCTTGTATGTATAAATTTGATTTTTTTTAACTTAACATAAGACAACATTTATCTCCATTACATTTAGTGTAAGACTTTATATTTATCTCCATCAAATTTCATCATATTACATTTGACCCAAGATTCTATCTAGCCTGTTGAGACCTTTGGGGAACTTGTCTCTGTATTCTAACTTGTTAGCTATCCTTCCTAATCATGGGTCCGTTGAACATCATCCTTTATCTAAATCACCAATAAAAATATTAAATATCATAGGACTACGGACAAGTCCCTGGGACACTCATTTAGAAATATCCATTCACATTGAAATTTGAACCATCTATGACTACTCTTTGAGTCCAATCATTCAACCAATCCTAAAACTACCTATCTCTACTACTGCTTAGCCCATATCTCACTGTCTTGTCCATATTACTAGTATGAGCCACTTTGCCATAATGAGGATCATAAAGAGATCTACCACCAATGGAGGCTGCAAATCCTCCATGCCATGGCAAATTGTTTCATAAGTTTTAATGGCTGAAAAGAATTCTTTGGTGATATTTGGGTGATGAATTTCTCCATTTTTAACAAGGTTAGTCCATGAGTGATACATAGAAAAAACAGATGAGGAAACTGAATCTGGGAGAGGTTGTTACTTGCCCAAAGTCTCATAACTGGTAAAGAGCAGAGCTGGGACTCAAATCCATGTTTTCAGCAACTGTGTATAAATGTGTGTGTGTACACATATATACATACATATGTATATGTAAGTGTCTATGTATATGTGTATGTATGTATGAATATATTGACTCCTTTGATTCTACCACTTATTTGCAGTATGACCTTGGATACATCGCTTCTTTTCTCTGGACCTCTATTTTATCATCTGCAAAGTGAGGAGTTGGCCATTCTCTAATATTCTAGGATGTGGGGGATGTCATTGGGTTATGTTGACCTCTGAAACTAAAGCCAATATGAACCAAAATAGATGAAATGGATTAGCCAGCTACTGGAAGACATGGTTTTTAAATGGACTGCTACTAACATGAGGGTATCTTTTCAAAAATTAAAAAATTTTTCTCTCTTTCCCACCTATGGAAAAAGAAAAGAAAAAAAAAACTCTTATCATAACGAAAGAGATGGCCTGAAGCAAGTTATAGAGAAGGAAGTATATGAGCTTGGCCTAGAAGGATGGATAAGTGGGGAAAAAAACAGGTCCAGAGTTCCAGAAAGTATAAAAGCTAGGGAGCAGGAATGATAGTGATAACTCACATTTCTAAAATGCTTTAAAGTTTTCAAGGCAATTTTCACAAAACGGCCCTGAGGGCTAACAAGTGCTATTATCATTATCCCCATTTTGTAGAGTAGAAAACTGAGGTTGGGGGAGTTAAATAAGGAGTGCTTGGTTACACAGCTAAAAAGAAGCAAAGCTAGGCCTCCCTTTTGTTAAAAGGGGGAAAAAAGGCACCCTTTTATTGATAATAGTCCATTTAAAAACCATGTCATCAGGCAGCTGCCTAATCTGGCTGCAGGTTTAGTGCTTTTCCTACTATACTGAGTGTATTACCTCCTCTCAAGTGAGGAGAAGCCTGGGAAGAGAGAATTATGTTCAATAATATGCAAGGCTCTGTTTCTTAACCTCAGAGACCCTCTTGTCCTTGAAAAACAACATATGACAGACAGGTGCACACACTTCAGTTTTCAATGCTTTGTGCCTGTTGGCTTTTGTTTGTGTCAGTTGTACTTAGGTGTTAATGACATCTCAGAACTGGAGAAAACCAGTTTTGTTTTTGGTTTGGACTTTTTAACAAAAAATGTGTTATTCCTTTGTTCTTAAATCTCACCAAAATAGTGAATGCTGAAAAATATTCTCTCTGGGCTTGAGGGCAAAGCTCCAGGAATATTCATGTTCTCTCCCAAATGTGTCTTGTCCAAATCTTCATGGCCCCTTTAGGGGTTTTCTTGGCAAAGATAATGAAGTAGTTTGCCATTTCCATCTCTGGCTAATTTTACAAATGAGGAACGGAGGCAAAAAGGGTTAAGTGACTTGCCCAGTGTCACACAGCTAGTAAGTATCAGAGGCTGGATTTCAACTTAGGAAGAGGAGTCTTCCTGACTCCAGGTCCCAAGTTCTATCCATTTTACCACCTAGCTGAGGCACATCTCGTGCCAAATAGATGACTGGACTTGAAGTTAGGAAGACCAGAGTTCAAGTCTCATGTCCGAAACATCTGGAAAAGACACTTAAGCTCTCATTGCTCCAAACAGCCTTCTGAGATTGTAAGTTATATAGCAAGTTGTAGGCCCTGGGAATGGAAAGATAGATAATGAAAGAGTCCTTGCCTTTGTGGAGCTATCACAGTCTGAGGTAGAAATGGAGATTTCCTCCACTCTATTCCCAGACAATTACAATATAAGTTGAGGATGAACAAGGCAAAGCCAAGCTTCCGAAAAAAGAAATTATTCTGTGGACCAAGGAAGGTCTCATAAAAGTGGAGGCATAAGATCTGAACCTTGAAGGCAGATAAGAAATCTGAAAGGCATAGATTAAGAGGAAGAACATTCTAGGCCTGGAGGACAGCCAGTCTGAATATGCAGGGAAAGGCAAAGGAATGTTGAATTTGAGGAATAATGAACCAGTTTGCCTAGAACAAAAACTTCATAAAAGAGGGCAACATGAAAAAAGGCTGGAAAGAAAGATTGGATCCATATTGTAGAGGAACTTAGATGCTGATGTAAAGAGGTTTATTTTATCATGCAGGCAGTAGGGAGCCATTGAGGCTTTCAGACAGGGGGATGACATATGCTTACGGATATTATGTTTTGTTGGTGTAAGGACAGATTGGAAAGAGAAGAGACTGGCAGCAGGGAGATCAGTAAGAAAGGTATTGTCATGGCCAGGTAAATTAGAATGAAGGCCGAAGTAGGGTAGTAGCAGTATGAGTAGAGTAGAGCAAGAGAAGAGAATGAATGTAAGGGATATTATGAAGATACAGTCAGCAGCATTTGAGAACTGACTAAGGGGATGAAGGGGGAGGGAAGAGTTTAAGATGACTCCAAAGTGATAAATGTGCCTTCCTTGGAACTTGGTGGTATACTTGACATAAACAAAAACGTTTGGCAGGTGGATAGGTCTGTAGGGGAAAATGAGTTCGATCTTAGATGTGATGACTTTTAGGTGCTGGCAGAACACCCAAAAGAGATGTCTAGCAGACATCTAGAGAGAGAGGATTGAGCTTCAATAGAGAGATTAGTACTGACTACATAAATTAGGGCGTCATCTGTGTCACACTGATAATTGAATCATTGGGATTGGCTGAGGTCCTCAATGGAGTAGAGAATCACAAGGAGACAAGGACAGTGCCGTGTAGCCAAGCTTAGGGAATAGAAGATGGATGAGGATTCAGTGAAGGGCACAAGATTAGCTAAATAGGTAGAAAGTTAACCAGAAAATAGCAGTGTCTTTCTCAGATGGTCAGGAAAAAGGAAGCATCTAGCAGGATGATCAACAATGTCAAGAACGAATGAGAGGCCAAGGATGCAGATGATTTAGAATAGGCCATTCTCTATAAAAATGTGGGACTTATTGGACATGGGAATTGGGAGTGTGGGGAAAGTCCAAAATGACTCAGAGATTTGACACAGACTAGATAATAGGGCTGCCACATCACAGAATTATCAAGTTTCGGTTCCAGAAAGTGATGAAGTGATTTGCCTAAAGTCACATAGTTGGTGAAGTGGTAAAACACAGATATCCTGATTCCCAGTTCTGTGTTCTTCCCATTACAATATACTGCCAAATCAAAACCCATAACTGTAAATCAATCCGGTTAACTGCAACCAGAACAGTGGGGTCAGAAATGCTACCATATATAATAGCTAATAATAGCTAACATTTACGTAGCACTTAGTAGCTAACATTCATGTAGCACTGTGCTTTACAATTAGTATCTCATTTGATCCTCACAGTAATCTGCAAGGTAGGTGCTATTATGATCCTATTTTAACAGATGAAGAAACTAAAGTAAACAAGGTTAGGGGACTTGCCCAGGGTCACACAGCTATTAAAAGTATGAGACCAGATTAGAACTCAGGTCTTCTTGACTTCAGGTCCAGCTCTCTAATAATCACCGAGCCATCTAACTGCCCCATAAACATATGTGTTCAAATGTATGCTCAAACACTCTGTAACACAAGTCTCCAGTGGTAAAACACTGGTATACTAAGGGATCAGAATGGTCAGTTACCCCTAGTGCTGCTTGGGGAAACATTAATGGTGGCACACAATTCCAGTGATCAGAGATAGAATGGAAGTTTAAGTTAAGGAGACTAGAGACTGGAAGTCAAGGGCCAGAGGTGTACATAATTGACACACTGCTGGGAGCTGAGCACTGGGGAGCAGGAACCCATAGGACTTCTACAGCTGGAGACCTGGGCCCTACAGCTGCCTTCACTTTCAGTGGTCGGAGAACATTTATCTGACTTCAACCTTGTCATTAGCCCGGGAGCATTGTGATTCACAATAACAGTGACCCACTCTTATTGAAGGATATCTGTTATATTACATCTTGGATCCTAAGTAGAAATCAGAAGCACCAACAAATGGCACAGTTTTGTTTTGGCTTTGTGTGTCTCAAAAGTCAGACTTCCATAACTTTCTTCAATTTTTCACCTTGGTGTAAGCATCTCCATGTCGGACTGACTTTCTCTTCTGGCTTCTTAATTAGTTTTTGGAAGGTGGGGAGAGGAGGGGAGGAGCTCTAATTCATGGTTTTCCATTTTCTATTTCAAAAATTTCTGAGTCAACCAGTGACTAGCAAGGCAATATTAATAGCTGTGAATGTGTCTACACTGAAATAGATTCACAGTTGGGTTGGTGACTGATTTTTCAAGGTAAGTTGGTATACAATGCACTGTAGTCAAAAGAAAGAGAGAGAGAGAGAGAGAGGAGAGAGAGAGAGAGAGAGAGAGAGAGAGAGAGAGAGAGAGAGAGAGAGAGAGAGAGAGAGAGGAG